>NC_067400.1:115574740-115874740 GCF_016432865.1 Antechinus flavipes | reverse complement strand
GGGGCACACTTGTCTGACTTCCCAAAGCTATCCTATACTTAAGTACTTGTATATATGCATCTTGGAGTTGTATAATTGAATGGAGTGAGAACTATCACACTTGAAATGGACCTTTAACCATAACTAAGACTGGAGTGGGAAAACTAAAAAAAAACAAAAACAAAAACCATTTCATTATAGGAAAGAACAAGTAAAAAGGCAGAGAAACAATATAACAAGAAGTTCTGACAATAGAAAGTTAAGGAGACAAAATGTTTTAAGTATTTGAGGAATTCAAAAAGTTTTGATGTGTGTTCACATTTTAATATAGTACAGATACATGAAAAATTTCAAAAATTCATTTTATAAAAAAAGAAAAAAATGAGTGGATTAAGCAACTATTTGAGCAACAATTTTCTAATCACAATTAAAATGAATAGACAAGTAAAATAGTAAAAAACAGTGATGAGGCTTTTAATATGAAAAAATAAAGTGGTATTACAGAAACACTCATCATCAACATCAGTTTCTGGTTGACGTGGGAAAAATCTCTCATATTAATACTATTGAAATGTTCATGTATTAATTATTTTGCTTTGGCTCTTATTTTATTATTTCCATTTGGGTTCTTAAAATGTATTTGCTATATATATTGTAGATAAATTATTTTTATGGGTGTAAATTTAAAAGTTCAATAATTCTCTGGAAAATCACAAAATAGGTATTACAGCAACATGCTAAGAAAACAATGTCTGCTTAAAAATTACATAGGATGGGAATTTGACTACTTGAATGTTAACCTCAATCTGCCACCACCTCTCAGAATAGCCTCAAGCAAGTCACTTAACCTCAATGTCTCAGTTTCCTCATCAGTGAAATGGGGATAATGATACTTATCTGCCAGGTAGAAGTGTTAGGAGAATTAATTAATGTTTTTAAAGGGCTTTGAGATCCTTGGATGAAAGGCCCTTAGTAAGTGCAAAGTATTATTATGATTATTTTAATGGTTGTGATTACTAAGATATTATAGTTATATTGCTGTATTACTCTGTAAAGACTGTTCTGGGTGGGCCTTAGGGATCCCATATCAAAAGGTTTAAAGTGCAATCTTCTTGGTGCTGTTTTTAATTTGGTTTATGGAAAAATATGGGTAGGTAGGTAATGTCTGCTTTCTGTATGTCTGTTGCTTGTATTTTAACTTAAGTCTTTATTTCCAGATGTTGCTACATGGATATTTTCTCCATCCAAAGATAATAGTTAAATTTAAATTCTCCTTTTCCTTTTAAAGTTGTGTCCATGAACTCTTATCAAGAGATGATTTAAAATAAAAAGAAACCTACATCAGTGTGAATTCTTTCTGAGCCAACCATCCTAGAATAACATAACATCATGGAGAGTGAAGTTAAAAAAATAAAATAAAATAAAAACTACAATGCTCACCTTTATTTCTGGTCTGCATTTAAATTAATGGGAAGCTCTTTGGCAAGCTGTGGATCAGGAAATGGGGAAGGAGTGTTGAAATGATAACTAGAAAAAAAAAAAGAAATGAAAGCATAGGTCAGATGGGGCAGATTAATAGAACTAGTCTAAACCTAGTTGAAAAGACAAGAAAAGGAAGACAGATATTTTGAGGACTTTCCTTCTTCTACTCCCTCAAAAAAATGTCTAGCTGACATTAAGATAACAAAAAATTAGATAGCCTTCAATGCTTAAATTCATTTTTATCTTACAAAAAATGAACCACAACAAAAACCGACTCAATTTCTCATTATTTTTCCTTCCCCACATAGTACCATGGCACTAGAAGTTATTGAGATGTACAGTTATGGGAAGGGATTGTGGATTCTAGAAATAAAATGTAAATAAATCAGTAACTGATTTTTTTTTTTTAATTTCTGTGTTTTGTGATCTTTTCTAACCAATTTGAAAACTCAGTCACATGGAGATTTTTCTTTCCTTCCATAAATGGTCCCAGAATTAAAGTGTTAGTAGAAAATCCCATTTCTAATGTGTACCTTCAGCACTAAATCCAATCTTCTTAGGTGTATGTCAGTAATCGAGGTTTGGGGACAGCAAGCTTTTATTAAGTGCTTACTATGTAAAAGACCCTGTGCAAAATACTTTACAAATATCATTTCATTTGATCTTCAAAATCACTCTATGATGTAACTTCATTGCTTTGTTGGGTTCATTCTGAGTAATATTAATTTGATCCAAATTTTTTTTTTTTGGTATTAAAATCCAAGAAAGAGGCAAAGTCTAAATAACATTATCTGTCTCAATGGAGCTGATAATCTAATAGGGGCATAACTCATTAATGAGTGAGAAACAAACAATTTATCCATGAGGGTAGAGTAAGAAAGTCATTGCCAATTTGGACTGTTAGGGAAGGCTTCATAGAAAAGATGGGATTAGAGGTGGCCTTTAAAAGACTGTGTATGAACTGGATACATTAGGCATAGAAAATAGGATGCCACAGCTGTGTGTGTTTGTGTGTGTGTGTGTGTGTGTGTGTGTGTGTGTGTGTGTATGTGTGTGTACATATATCATCAGGCTACTAACAGCTTTGGCTTCCTATCTCAGACATCTCATTACTGCCACATCCTTTCTCCTCACCTAAAACAGCAGATTCTGGATCAGACTTTCAGAGACTGTTCCTTTTCCTTTCCACCCTAATTAATATGCTCAGCTTTGGAACTCTGCTTTAGTGCTGACCTATGCTAATTGATGTGTGAGTGGGGAAATGAGTACCAAATTCCCTATATCTAGCTGGCTCAAACCATCCTTTACATTCCATCTATTTTCCCAGGGCATTTTGTCACCTATGTGGATACCATGCATATTTTTGCCACCACCCCCACCTTGATTTTCTATTTTTTATTCTAGAAAAGGGTGATTAAATCAATATATACTTATTTCTTGAAAAAGAATGACAATTGATTATTTTGTTGTTCCATTTATTATCAATCAATAATTATTTATTAAATGCCTACTATGTGCCAAGTTCTATGTTAAATTTTATGAATACAATTATACTAAATGAGAATAACCCTACTGGCAAGAATCCCTTTCCTGGTCACCATCCTTATATATGTATCATCTTCTCGTATTGCAAGGCAAGCTCCAAGAAGGCAATATCTGTCTCAATGTATTTGTAGCTCTAGCACTTAGTAGAGTTCTTGGCACATAGTAGGTACTTAATAAGTGTTATTTAATTCATTCAATTTCAGGGGTCCTCAAACTACGGCCTGCAGGCCAGATGTGGCAGCTGAGGATGATAATCCCCCTCACCCAGGGCTATGAAGTTTCTTTATTTAAAGTCCCACAAAACAAAGTTTTTGTTTTTACTATAGTCCCGCCCTCCAACAGTCTGAGGGACAATGAACTGCCCCCTATTTAAAAAGATTGAGGACCCCTATGATCAAGAGTCAAGATCCTAACTGGTTTCTGGGATTTCCCCCCCTTCACTTTGTGGTGACTATTTCCTAATACATGTTTGAAGGAAATGCTGATAATCTTTGCTTTTTTAATTCATTGTCATAATTCTTTAGTATTCTGAAGAATTTTTAAAAAGTTAAATGTAACTTAAAGAAAAGATGTTTTTTGGGGACACTGATGCATTGTTGGTGGAGTTGTGAACGAATCCAACCATTCTGGAGAGCAATCTGGAATTATGCCCAAAAAGTTATCAAACTGTGCATACCCTTTGATCCAGCAGTGTTTTTATTGGGCTTATACCCCAAAAAGATACTAAGAAAGGGAAGGGGACCTGTATGTGCCAAAATGTTTGTAGCAGCCCTGTTTGTAGTGGCTAGAAACTGGAAAATGAATGGATGCCCATCAATTGGAGAATGGTTGAGTAAATTGTGGTATATGAATGTTATGGAATATTATTGCTCTGTAAGGAATGACCAGCAGGATGAATACAGAGAGGCTTGGAGAGACCTACGTGGACTGATGCTAAGTGAGATGAGCAGAACCAGGAGATCATTATACACTTCGACAACGATATTGTATGAAGATGTATTCTGATGGAAGTGGATTTCTATGACAAAGATATCTAACTGAGTTTCAATGGATAAATGATGGACAGAGACAGCTACACCCAAAGAAGGAACACTGGGAAACGAATATGAACTATTTGCATTTTTGATTTTCTTCCCGAGTTATTTTTACCTTCTGAATCCAATTCTCCCTGTGCAACAGGAGAACTGTTCAGTTCTGCAAATATGTATTGTATCTAGGATATACTGCAACATATTTAACATATATAGGACTGCTTGCCATCTTGGGGGGAGGGGAAAGGAGGGAGGGGAAAAAACAAAACATAAGCGAGTACAAGGGATAATGTTGTAAAAAATTACCCTGGCATGGATTCTATCAATACAAAGTTATTATTAAATAAAATAAAATTTAAATTAAAAAAAAAAAAGAAAAGATGTTTTTTCAAAAGAGCCATTCATCAGGAAATTTTAGTGTGACATTGGGGTGACTGGTGAATTTGATTAAAAAGGGCTTAGGAACTAACTAACCATTAATAAACTATTGAATATGAACCAGTAAAAATTAATAACAATCTGAGTCGGGTTCTGGCAGTGGAGTATGGGGAGGTGGGGAAGAAAACTATTATTGGAGTCATTGTGGAGATAGTAGTAACCATAGCTAATATCTATAGTGATTTCAGGTTTGTAAAAATCTTTTATTATTTTATCTCATTTGGTGTGCAGACCAACCTGTGAGAAAGGTATTGTTCTTACATCCTATTTACTACTGAGACTGAGAGAAAAATGACTTGGCTAGGGTAATACAGCTATCAAACATAAAAATCATAAAATGTAGTGTTAGAAGAGATTTTAGAGACCATCTAGTCAAACCACTAATTTTACAAATGAAGAAATTGAGATCCAGTTGGTCATACAGTGTGTCTGAGACAGGATTTGGGTCTTCTTGAACCAAAGTCAATGAAGAAACATGTATTAAGTATGTCCTATGTGCCAGGCATTGTAATACTAGTGTTTATCCTTTTTTTTCCTTTTTTTTTTGAAAAGGACCAATGATATCATGAATTGACTTATGTCTTGACTTGTGAGTGAACTGGATTTAAGTAAGGCAGAGTTGTACAAAGTCATCAACTTCTTTAGGAGTCACCAAAGTTCAATGGCAAAACAAAAGTCAGGATGATTGGTGTCTTGGATGTCTGACCAATCTGTAAATGCTTCCCAGAGCTTACTTCAGGTGGTCTTTATTCTCATCCCTTTTTCCCCAATGGGAAGTATTCACATAAACATCCCTCTAACTCACAGGGGTAGATTCCCTCTGACCACTTGGATCTATAGGTGAAAGTTCAGTGACAAGTGGATGCAAAGGTGGATGAGCAGCCCTGGAAAGAAATTAGCAATCTCACATACCAAAGGTGCTAGTCCTTCCTGAATACTTCATATCCCACACTGTAGTGATAGGCGTAGAATGAAAGGTAAAACACAGCCCCACTCTCCAGAAGCTTTTGGGGTAGGGGGAGCAACATGAAACTATGCATAAGCAGATATATACAGGATAAATTGGAGATTATAGACAGAACAATAACTCGTTCACTAAAGAAGATTAGGAAAAGCTTTTTATAGAAAATAGACTTAAAGGAAGCCACAGTTGCCAGGAAGCAGACAAAAGGAGGGAAGGCATTCAATGCATGTGGAGCAATCAGTAAAAATACCTGGAATCTGGAGATGAAGTGTTGTAATGGAGAAAGAGTAGAGAGGCCAATATTATTGGATCTCATGTTAGAGATGGAAGAAAGAAGGAATAAAGTGAAAGAAAACAGGCAAGATAGGAGAAAGCCAGATCACGGGAATGCCTTTTAATGTTGAAAAGAGGATTTTATATTTGCTTTGAATTGATAGAGAGCCGCTGGAATTTGGGAAAACAAAATTAACAGATCTTTGTGACTGATTGGATGATGGTGGTAGGATGAGAAACAAGTCATATGTGACTACAAGGTTCTAAAAACTGAGAAAATAAGAGAATAGCAATCCATTAACAGAAACAAAAAGAAGACCAGATTTGGAAGAATGAGTATACATACACATATGTACTTGTTTGTATATGTGTATATTTATTGTATATATGCGATATAAACTTATTTTTTTAAATGTAGATGGGAATATGAAATATATTATCCACATAAAAACAATCTTTTTTTCTCCCAAACACAAATGTGCTTTTAAATTCTACCTTTGCAATGAATGATGAAGAAACTTCCAGATGGAGAGGTTTAATTTGTTAGATTTTCCCTTGTCTATTCACATTGGCTTTAACTTCCATTTTAAATTACAGAGAGAATTCCCAAAATTTCAAATAGCCCTTAGAGATCTGGTGAAATAGCTAATTTCTTTCTATGAGCATGCTAACAAAAGCAATTTCTTACTGAGCTATATGCTACCCATTGGGACTGATAATGAATCTGCATTATGGTAACCTTTATAAGAAGGAAAGATAAGACCTTTTGGGGAGGTATATTAATTTGGTGAATATTTCCTTCTATTTAGGTTTCTTTTTAAATTTCTCATGTTCGGACTTTTTGTCCCTCCATTTTAAAGGCGACAGATTTATTTTTGTTAGATCAATCGAATTATATACTGGAAAATCAATTATGTTAAATTTCAAGTTCTCTGCAGCTTATTTAGTACTCAATTTCCCATATTTTAAAACAATGCCAGATTGTATGAAATTATAATTAATTTTCCTTATGATTTAGTCTTATAAATAGGACATTTTGATAAAGCATAACATCAAGTAAATTTTTCCTTTCTTTTTTTATCCTCCAGGTTGTTAAAACCTGTGTCCTTTCTCTCCTTCCTCCCCCCAAGAGATAACAGAAGAAGCATTTACAGACATTCTCCTATAGAGGGCACCTTTACCTTATTGGAATCCCAATCGTAAAAGAGAATGTTGCTTATAGGAAAAAAAAAAAATTAAAGTCTAAAAGATAAGAGACCCAGTTTCCCTTTCCATTTACTTACCAGTTTACAACTTATAGTGTCTTTTTTTAACCTTATTTTTAATGGAAAGGAACTGACATCCTTCATGTAATTATTCATAAATATAGCACAGTAACACTATGTTATTATTATGTTTAACTTGTGGATGAGCTTGAGACAGATGTTTGTGTTGCTTAAGAAGCAACAGATCAATGAAAGAAAGAGGACAAGTTTTGAATCGTCCTTTTTTTTTTTTTTTTTTTGGCCTTTATACTTCAAAGCAAGCTTCTAAGAATTATGCTGGAAAATAGACAATGCAAGAAAAAGTAAAAAGTAAAAAATCCAATATAAATCTTTGCTATATAATAATGATTAGTAAGTATTTTTAGAAATTATTCAATTGGAAACAAAAGTTACCTCAGTATATCAGAACAAATTAATTTGTAATATTTAGTGCAGAGAACATTTATATTAGAAAATACTAAAAAAAAAAATCTATGAATGTATACACAAATATAAAAACCTAAAGCAATTCCTTGAAATATTTGCTGTGGAGTGAAACCTAAATAAAGATAGCTTAGTGACAATATCATCACTATTGAAATATATTTACATATATTTAAACTTCATAAATTTGTTTTTCCATAATTACTGATTTTATATGTTATATTTTAAAACATGTTAATGATGATAGGGAAAAATATATACTAGACCTGAACATTTGGATTACTGTAAGTGCCAGCATTTTTTATATGCTAATCTCTAAATATACCATATTTTGAGATGGTTGTACTATTAACATTCCCAAATCAGATATAACATTCATCTGAGTCAATGCTTAATTATGAGGTTGTTTTGTAAATTTGATGGATACTAGTCTGACTTGTTAAGAGGAAGATTCTGGGTTATTGGATCCATTTCTTAAAAGCTACTTTTGATTGTTTGCAAAATCAAATTAAAAGAAAAGAGAAATATTATTCTGATGTCCTGTGATTTGGAAAACATTTTTCCTTCTTGGTATTAGTCCCTTTAAAAGAAAAAAGCAAAAGAAAATGTTTGTATTTCCTATTAACTGATTTTTGGGAATAAATTTTAAAACATTTGTCAAAAGTAATGCTGTAATAAGAGGAAATTATAGATATTTTTCATTTGGATTTGTACCAAGTAAGTTTACGCAACATGAATGTATGGAGTAAAACATTATGGTAACATTGATTGTTTTTCTCTAAAATTGTCTGTTGAGAAGAATTGAGAAGATACCATACAGATCAAGTTTATGCAGAAATTTGTGTCTCTTCTTTTTCTTTCCATTTAATTTCAACTTCTTTAAAAATGAGTGTAAAATAAGTTGTTGCCATCAATTTGTGCTTAATAAAAAAAGAAATTAAATTCTATACGAATATACAATTATTTTTCACATTAGGGACAAATGCTTATTCTCTTCTGGGAACTTTCATTCGCTTTTAACATGTATTAATTATAAATAAAATCTTCCTATAATAAAAACATGAAATGGTTCTTGGTGCATACTTGAAGCGTATACATGGGTGAGTGCTATTGCTGATATATTTATGGATTGATAAAATTGATTTGGGCATTTCAAAAAAATGACCTGACCCATTTTCAGGTTCATCTGAGTTAGTTGCCTGCCCTTAAAAATGCCTGCATAGACCCAGAATCCTCTTTGCTTGGATTTTTTTGCCTCATTGTTTACATTTCCTGGCACTCAGAGGTTTTCTCCCATTTAGTTGCATTCCAGAGCTCAAGGCACTTCTTTGAAGACACAAGGCCATTCAAGTCTTGCCTACTTTGCAGCTTCAAAGATGCACCATTTACTCAGTAGGGAGACTAAATGGAAAAGCCACACAGTTCAGACAATTTAAATGGGGCAGCAGGGGGCCATATTATTGCTCCATAAGGACTAGCTCTGGGTGATCTTTGAATCATCTCTTGGGAAAGAAGAGGAAAATACCTTTCATGAGATCAAGATGGGATAAGACTCTAGTAATATCCTAATTAATGTCTAATGAGGGAAAAGGCAGGTTAAAAGGCTATAAAATTAACATGATTTTCTATGAATCACAATAATTCATTTTAATAAATAATTCATAATAATTCATAATAAATCAATATAAGAACAACTTATATTGACATGAACATGGAACACTAGAATGAACATTGCCTCTAATTTCAAGGCACTTAGGTTCACAGAACAGCTCTGATATTCTCTACTTGTGTGATCTTGAATACAAGTCATTTAATTTTCCCAGACCTCAGTTTCTTCCTTTATAAAATAAATGTGTTGAGCTGATTTATCCTTTCCTACTCTAGATTTATAATCCTATCATTCTATATGTGAGTCATTTACCTAGCAAATTCTCAAGGTATTTTAATTGATAACTTTTTTCAAGTTATCGATTTATTTTTTGAAGAAAAAGATACAGGTGTATGACAAGGCATAGGCAGCCTGGGCAGAATATTCTTCATATAAGCATTTTTTCTCTTAATACCACCTAGGAAATCAGATTTTCTACTTAAAAAACCAAGTCCCTCATTCAGAGGGAAATTTCCACACTTATCCTAAAACAATCCTCCACCATCCATCATGTTTTCTGAAGTGGAATAAATGTACAAACACGTGTACACACACATGTACACGGAGCCACTTATTTAGGGTATAAAAACTACTGATGCATGAATGGAAATTTTGCCAATAGAATGCAAAAAATAAAGTTTGTGTAATTTTATTTTCTCCAACTTAATAGGTTTTTATAATCATCTATTCTTCTAGTCTCTAATATCTCTTTAAATGTTTGGCTACCTTGATTAAAAAATTCATGATTCAGTTAAAATGTATGGTTGCAAAACAAAACAAAACAAAAATAAAATATGTGGATGTTTCCCTCTGGACTCTAGGTTCAGATACCAAATTCTGTATAGTATGAAGGGTAAGATTACTCTTTTCAAAAATACTTGAACTCCAATTTGATGATTCTCTTAGATTTTCTTCAAGAATTTCCAAAATAGTCTCCACATTTTTACTATGCATTAATAGCCCAAGAACTAGAGTAAAAGACAATATTATGGAAATGTATGAATGAGCAAAATACATGGGTTGCACATCCTCATTAGAATTCTTCTAAAGTCAGGAGAAGGAAAAGAAGTTATCCAGTCAGTCAGCAACCATTTTTTAAATAATACCTGTATATTTTCAAAATACATGCATAGATAGTTTTCAACATTCACCCCTGCAAAACCCTGTGTTCCAAGTTTTTTTTTTTCCTTTTCTTTTCCCCTCCCTTAGACATCCTAGATAGCAAGCAATCCAATATAAGTTAAACATATGCAATTCTTCTATTCATTTCTACATTTATCATGCTACACAAGAAAAGCAGATCAAAAAAGAAAAAAATGAGAAAGAAAAAAAAAACAAGCAAAAAACAATGAAAAGTTTTTAAATATTATTCTGTGATCCATATTCAGTCCTGTACAGTCTTTTTTCTGGATGGAGATGACTCTCACCAGCACAAGTCTATTGGAACTGGCCTGAATCACCTCACTGTTGAAAAGAGTTGAGTCCATCAGATTTAATCATCACATAATCTTGTTGCCACTCTGTATAAACTTCTCTTGGCTCTACTCACTTCATTTAGCATCAATTCATGTAAGTCTCTCCAGAAATTTCTGAAATCATCTTGCTGATTGTTTCTTAAAGAACAGCAATATTCCATTACCATATATATAATATATATAAAACATAATTTATTCAACCATTTCCCAACTGATGAGCATCCACTTAGTTTCCAGTTCCTTACCACTATAAAAAGGCCTGCTACAAATATTTTTGCACATATCGGTGTGAAACATTATTTGTGTGTCAGGCATTGAGGACACAAAGTAAATTGAGCACAGTTTCTGAAAGAAGTATATTCTATTGGGAAAGACAACCTGCAAATAACTATGCATATCCAAGATCTAGACAGAGAAGATGAAAGGTTATTCGACAAGGGAAGACTTATTAGTGGACAGGAATAAATAAAAGGCTTGAAAGAAGCTAGGAAACCAAGAGGACAGACAGTGCGAAGATTCAGAGTGGAGATGGAGTATGATATGGAAATAACAAGAAGCAGGGAATAAAATATAAAGTATAAGAAGATTGAAAAGCAGAAAGGGAATATGAAAAAGAGGACTTTATATTTAGTCCCTGAAGTAAGAGGGAGTCACACATTTGCATTGAATAGTGCCTTGGCAGCTGACTTGAGAATGAACTGGAAAGAAGACTTGAGCAAAGAGACTAATTAGAAGGCTATTGCAATAATTTATGCAGTATGCGATGAGACCTTAAAATAGAGTGGTGGCTATGTGAGTGGAGAAAAAGGAGCATATATGAGAGATGTTATGGATTTAGTAATGATAAAATTTGCCATTAAGTTGGATGTATGAATCGAATGAGAAAGAAGAATCTAGAGTAATACTGAAGTCATGGATTTGAGTGACTGAAAGTATAGTGGTGACCTAGAAAGTAATAAGAAAAGTCAGAGATGAGAGGATTTGGGGGAAAATATTATGAGTTCTGTTTTGGATGTGTTTTGAGATACCTAGGGAACATCTAGCCTGCTGTTAGAGTTTCAAGTTTATCAAGTTGCTTGCTTCTGTCCTATCCCCACAAACCCTAAAGGAAGTAGTTCATTCTCTTCATGGAACCATAAAACATTTCTTCTATGGTGTAATTTGCTTTAATCCACTGTCTTAAAAATACATTACTCCTCCTTTCATTGATTGTCCATTCCTATTTTAGGCCTTTGATTGATTGATTCAATAGAATCTTCTAGGACTTGTTTATAACTACAGACAATTCTTTTTTTATGTAAATTTGCATCATGCAAATTCAATTTTATGTAAAGAATTCTGAAAGAAATCTGCACTCAAAAAATTCTTTACTCAAAGCAGAGTATAATATGAGCAGCATAAATGGTGGTGGGAATCTGAGAAGCATCTCTAAGTCAGTCTCCATTTGTCGTCAATAACTGACATTGTGCTTCTTTCTTTGTTCAATAGTGATCTTTATGTTTTCATGATGGCAAAAAAATGTGCTCTTGAGAGAGAAAATGAATCATAAGCCAATAGAGTTGAAAATAAAGATGAAAATAATTAGAAAATATGGAGAAGAAAAATTGTTGTTTTTCATAGGTGAACTTAGTCTTGCAGGTTTAGGCTGTGAACACTATGGTGAAAAAATGAAATCGCAGTGCTTGCATGAAATTCATTTATCTGCGAAACAAAAAGGTGAAAGTCAAGAGACAGAGGAATGGTTAACTATGTGGATAGAAGACCAGACTCGGAGAATATTCCTTTAAACTTGATGAGAATTCAAGTCAAGGCTCAAAACCTCTTTGAAGATTTAAAGATGAAATATCCTGAAGGAACACATATATTTAGAGAAAATAGTGGTTGGTTTGCACTTTTTAAAAACTGTGAAAGATTTCAAAATGTACAAGTATCAGGACATGAAAAAAAGCTGCTAGTGAAAGATATTGAAGCAGCAAAGAAGTTTCCCAAATTCCCAAAAAATAATAAGAATAATAAGCCTAAATGTTTAATGTAGAAAGCATTAGATCTGGATCTAAAACTTGGGAAAATAAGAGTTATTCTTCTGCTTGGAGGAGACTTGCAAATTAAATTCTGTTCTTAGGCACCACTCAGAAAATCCTAGAGCACTGAAGAATCAGCAAGGCAATATTATCTGTGCATCGTTTCACTAACTCTAAGGCATGGATAATCTGGATCATATTAAAAAAAAAAAAAAAAAAAAACAACTATTTACAGCCAGTGAGATGGTCCAGTGGATAGAACACTGTCTCTGAAGTCAGGAGAATCTTGGAATGATTCCTAGCTGTGTGACCCTGGGCAAATCACTTAACCTCAATTGCCTCAGCAAAAACAAACAAACAAAAAAAAAAAAAAAAAAAAACAACAACAATAACAAACAACAAACAAAAACAAAACAAAACAAGACAACAACAAAAACACAAAACCAAAACTGTTTAGGCACTGCCTCATCCCCAGAGTTGAGAAGTTTTGTAATGACAATGGTTTTCCTTTCAAGATATCACTTATTTTGAATAATGCTTCACGTCACCCTCCTCATGTAGATGACTTTTGATAAAAATATAAAAGTGATCTACCTTCTATCTAATACTACCTCTTTATTATAGCCTATTTATCAGGGAGTGATTGGGAATTTCTAGTATATCATTTACCCACAACATTTGCTGTTTTGGATTCAGTTAAGGACTTGACATTGAAAGATTTTTGAAAATCCTATATAATCTATCAAGCAAATTAGAATATTGCTAAAGCATAGGAAAATGTAATAAAAACAAATATGAAGAGAATTTGGGGTGGGGGAAGAATGAACTCTAGGCACATATTCTAGGGTTTAGGGTGTATCCCAGATTATGAAATGTTTGGGGAAGTAACACAATTGTAAAATTAGCACAAGAATTGAAGCTGGAAGGAGATGAGAATGATGTAGAGAAGTTGCTCGAGTCTTGTGGAGAACTGTCAAAAGAAGATCTGATTGAGTTGCTAGCTGCAAAGATTACAAAAGAAGAAAAGGAAGCTTCAGAAACTGAGGTCAAAATAAAAGAGTTCACAACAAAACAGTTAACAAAAACAATTCATCATTTTAGTGATCTCCCCTTTTATTGAAGGGATGGATCAAAATACTTCAAAATTCTTAAAAGTTCAAAGACTAGTTGAGGATAATATTATTTGCTCTCATCAGATATAGAAGGGAGAAAAGAAGAAGTCAATGTCCAATAACTTATTTTTTATCAGAGCTTTTTATTTACAAGATATATGCATAGGTAATTTTTCAACATTGACTCTTGCAAAATCTTTTGTTCCAACTTTTCCCCTCCTTCCCCCCACCTCTTCCCCCAGATGGCAGGTTAACCAATATATGTTAAATATGTTAAAATATAAGTTAAATACATTATATGTATACATGTCCAAATAGCAATGACTTTTTTTTTAATAATAAAAAAAGTTATATAGTCAGTTAACAATTATAAAGACTAGGTGTTATAGGTGGTAGAAGGGGCAACATAATATACATCTATGTTAATTTTACTATACAGCACTAGGCATGCTTTACCATTAATTTAACCTTTCGTTTCATGATTCTATTTATCCTGCTACAGAATTTAATATGTCTGAATTTTAGCATATTTTATGACTTTCATAAAGGTATTATTTTGTGTATTCCTTTGTTATATAGGCTAAGTGAAATCGGTCAGTAGGGGCAAATTTGCTTAAGTGAAAATCTATGTCGTAAAGCAAGAACTGCTTGTAATTTATAGCTTTAATGAGCTCTGATGAGCAATGAATTTAATGATGAACTCATTGGCAAAATCAGGGTGCTCTCAAATTATGGAGGCAAAGGTAGAGAATACCCCCTCTCACAAAAGAATCTTTAATTTAGAACGGAAAGGCAGAAGCCAGAATCAAATCCCCTCATTTTATGTACAAAGCAACTAAGGAACAGAGTTTAAGTGACTTGACTAAGTTTATAAAAGTTCTAAAATTCTATATTCTTAGCACTAGCTTAACCTTTGGCCACCCTGCATTAAGGTGTTTAAATGTGTACTGTTAATATAGTTAGTTTATGATTACCCACAAGTTACTGTGATAAAATTGTAACTTCTTAATGGACAACAATCATGACTTTCCATTCCTTTGTAAGCAACCATTGATAGTATTTATCAGTGTTTTCAATTCAGTTGATGTTTCATAAATATTAGGTACCTGAGAAAAACTGCAAACAAAATTGGTTTTCAACAATTAAAGAATGATACACATGCATTTGTATGCATACTCATACATATAAAATGCATATGTGTGCATACATACATATAACCATAATATTATATAAATGTATACAAATATATCATAACATATTATACAATGTAATTGAATGTTATAATGCAGTAAGAAATAATAGTATAAATAAATGAAAGAAACAGAAGATGATTTTTTGAGTTGACAAAAGGGAAATTAGCAAAACAAGAAAACAATGTACATAGTAACTACAGCTATGTAAATGAAGGGGAAATAGAACTCTAACTGAAAAAAAATGGTAAATGTCTCAAAGATACAGATAATGAAATATATCTGTACTTTCAACAGAAAGTAAAGGAACTACTAAGACTAAATAAATGAATGAATATATATATATTCCTCAAAACGGAATGAAAGTAACCGTGTTATTGGTTTTAGATAAGTGATTCTATGTGATACTATAATACTTATGGTGTAGAAAAAGAAATTCAGAGCTATATAAATGACCTCTCTACTGATGATGAATTATAGTACAACAATATTCTAATTCCTTCTCCCATGCTACTTAAGCTTAAAACTTATTGAAACCATCCTCAAGATTTGATTGGCTTCAGGACAATAGATTCTGGTTATTGACATCATTTCTTGGTCATCTGAATACAAAAGAGCCATATGGAGCTGAAAGGACTTTCTTATGATTGACTTTTAGATTATATTGGAAATGTATCCATATCCACTTACAGCATCCTTATTAATTACTTTTTTATTCTTATGGATAAGTAAATCTTTTTTTTTTTTAAATCACACACACATCATTTCAATATCTAACAAAAACTATTGGGTGGGGGGTGGGATAGAATGTTCTGCATTAGACCCAAACCAGGACATTTGGTGTAGTTTTTCAAAAATAGAATAAAATGAACTCACTGTAGGCATTTCAGAGGAAGATGAGTCTATATTATCTTCCATGTTCCTGAAGATGATAGTTTTGATGACATTTCCAGGGATGTGGTTGCTTATCTTGAGATCCTTTATCACACCCTGAGAGATTAGAAAATAAACTTCTTGTAGCCATGGAGCAAGTCTATGTCAAGAATTTACTTTGGAATTGCAAAATGGATAATTTTGATTTTATTAAATTAAAAAGGTTTTGTACAAACAAAACCAATGTTATTAAAAGGGAAGCAGAAAACTGGGGAGGGGGGAAATTTATATTTCAGGGTTCTGATAAAGGCCTCATTTGTAAAATATATAGAGAATTAACTCAAATTTATAAAATTACAAGCCATTATCCAATTACTAAATGGTCAAAGGATACAAATAGACAATTTTCAGATAAAGAAACTGAAGCTATTTCTAGTCATAAAAAATGTTTTAAATCACTATTGATTTGAGAAATGCAATTTAAGACAACTCTGAAGTACCACTTCATAGGTCTCAGATTAGTTAAGATGACAGGAAAAGTTAATGATAAATATTAGAGAGGATGTTGGAAAACTGGGACACTAATACATTGTTAGTGGAGTTTTAAAGTGATCCAGCCATTCTGGAGAGCAATTTGGAAGTATGTCCAAAGGGCTAGATCCATCCAGCAGTGTCTCTACTAGGTCTGGAATCTCTTCTTACTGGAACTGAATGCCTTTGTATAGTTAATAATTATTATCATCTAGTTGCCCCCAAAAAGACTTATTTAATGAAGTCCCCTCTCAGGTTTAAGAAAATCATATTCTATGTGTGAATGTAAAACGATTTGTTTTTGAATGACTTTTTGGAATGATAATGAAGTTGAACAGGTAATACTCAATTCTAAATTTCTATGTGAATATATCTTGTCAATTAAAGGGTAATATGAGAGATCCCAATAGTAAGGTATAAATCAAGGCATATACCTGGAATTTTAGGATTATCTAACAACTGTGCTGAAAGAAAAATTTAAGGGTGGTGGTTTTTTTTTTTTCTTTCTTTAAACTTTATGTTTGAGTGGTCATCTAGAATTGTGCCACATGGACTTTGTTATTATTCTTTGGGTGCATGTAACAATGAAAGAACTCAAAATGGTAATAGTTAATTATCCCCAAGAGCCCAAAGATCTTTCTGGGATTGGTGATATTGACAAATGTGCCAAATGAATCCTATTTCATTGTTGAAGACAATCAGTACGACTGAATACATTTTAAAAATTTCCATTCTATTATGGAATATTTTTGTTCGGTAAGAAATGTCCAGCAGGAGGATTTCAGAAAGGCCTGGAGAAACTTACATGAACTGATGCTGAGTGAAATGAGCAGGACCAGGAGAGCATTATATATTTCAACAGCAATACTATGTGATGATCAATTCTGATGGACATGGCCATCTTCAACAATGAGATAAACCAAATCAGCTCCAATAGAGCAGTAATGAACTGAACCAGCTATACCCAGTGAAAGAACTCTGGGAGATGACTATGAACCATTACATAGAATTCCCAATCCCTATATTTTTGTCCGCCTGTATTTTTGATTTCCTTCACAGGCTAATAGTATACTATTTTAAACATCGATTCTTTTTGTACAGCAAAATAACTGTTAGGACATGCATGTTTATATTGTATTTAATTTATACTTTAACATACTTAACATGTATTGGTCAACCTGCCATATAGGGGAGGGGGTGGAGGAAAGGAGGGGGAAAATTAGAACAAAAGGTTTGGCAATTGTCAATGCTATAAAATTACCCATGCATATAACTTGTAAATAAAAAAAAAAATTCCATTCTGACTCCTAAACTATGAACTAAAAATTCTTTTTTGAAATTTAAGTTAAGGAATTCCTATAGAACTCAGACTTAAGTCACCTCCATTCATTTGCTTACAAATGGTGTAGAGAATATATGTACTGGCCTAGAGAGGAATCTATAGTTTTGTAGTTTTTTTTTTTTTAATGAAGATCATTGACTGCACAAAAAGGATCATCATTTTTCTCTCTGTAAATTTGATATTCTTACTGCAGTTCCTACTTATAGTCACTACTTTAAATTGAAAAACTTATGAATGGAAAACAAAATGGCATCATGTTCCCATCTCAGAGGACCTGACCATTTTAAACCTATGACTCAGTATTGCCAAAGAAGGTTAGTGAATTTTGAAGTTTCTGGTCTTTTTTCTCTCATATTCAGTCACTCATTCAGGAAACTGTTACATTGTTTTGTTTTTCTTGTTGATATGTTTCTCTTTTAGTTTTTCTTTTTTTCCCTTTTGTTAGCCTATATAAAGCTTCTTGAACACGAAAGATCAGAGCTATCTATAATAGCTTTAAGTCACATAAGTGGTAGAAGGTCTTCTAGAAGGATTTTAAACAGCTTCTCTAGGAGTCTAGTCACTAGGATTTTTCAGGGTAAGTGTTTCTGTTCTTGGGGAACTAATACCTAGATGCCATGGTACCAGAGCATTAAGAACTGAGCATTGTAATCAATACTTCCATGAAAAGAATAATGAAGAACTGAGATAGGAGATCATCAGATGTGCTTGTTGAGTAAATCCATATAGGAGGCCACAGAAAAGTCAACTGATTTCCCTATGGGTCAACTTTGCATCTCTTTAATTCTTCAGATTCCCTTTCCAGGTGGGAACTTGATATATGTGCTTAAAGACCACTAGGTAGTATGATGGATATAGTATTTAACCTAAACTCATATTAAGTTCAGATTTGGCCTCTGAATATTACTAGCAAATCATTTAATTATTGTTTGCCTCAGTGTTTTTCATTTCTAAAATGGTAAGGATAATAGTACCCATCTTCTATGGATGTTGTAAGGATGAAATAAGATGATATTTTTAAAACACTCTGCAAACTTCAACAACTATAAAAATGTTAGGTTTTGTTGTTATTGTTATCACCAAGAGGTAGAATATGGTGAGAGTAATATCCTAAATCCTGATTAATTTGTCTATTTTTTTTCTTTTAACATACTTTTTTGATAAGTTTCAGGGACTGAAATACTCAGAATATTGGCATAACTCCCTAGTCATCTGGGTAAAAAAAAAAAAAAGCCACAAGGTGCCCCAAGTTTTTTTCTGATACTTGGCTGGGAGAACACAAGGTGAAATTCAAGCAAGGGAACTTTATGTAAGGTGAATCAATCCAGGATGACCTCCACTATTGAACATCCTTCCACTGTGGTCAAGTAAATCTCTTTCTCCCCTTCCTTTTTCTCTCATTTTCCCCTGTTTCTCCTGTTTTTCCTCCTCTCTCTCACTTTCTTTCCCCCTCTCTCTGCTTCCTTTTCTATCCTGCTTCCCATTTTTCCTTCCTTCCTTTCCTCTCTCTACTCCCTCTTCCTTGTCTCTCTCTCTCTCTCTCTCTCTCTCTCTCTCTCTCTCTCTCTCTCTCTCTCTCTCTCTCTCTCTTTCTTTATCTCTCTCTCTTTCTCTCTCTCTTTCTCTCTCTGCCTCTCTGTCTCTTTGTCTGTCTCTGTCAATCTGTCTGTATATATCTCTCCCCCCCCTTCTTCTTCCCCTTCCTCCTTTACTTCTCTCTATAACTCTGCTCTCCTTCTCCGTTTCTCTCCCTATCTCTTTCCCCTTCTCTCTCTTTCTTACCTTCTTACTCTCCCTTCCTCACTCCTCTCTCCTCTCTCCCCTTCTTCCCTTCATCTCTTTCTCCTCCTCATTCTGTGTTTTTTTCTTTCTCTCTTTCTCTTCCTCCCTTATTCTCTTTCTCTCTTTCCCATCCTCCCTTTTCTCTACCTCTCATTCCCTTTTCCCTTCTTCCCCCCTCCTTCCCCTCCTTTTCTCTCACCTCCTTTCCCTTTCTACTATTGCTAACTTCCTTCTCCCCTTTCCTTTTCTCCCTTTCTTCTTCTTTCCCCTCTCTTTCCCCATTCTTCCTTCATTCCCTCTCTTTCCCCAACCATCTCTTTTTCTTCCTTTTTCCTCCTCCCTCCCTCACTACAAGTATCTCATATCTCTCCAATATTAAACACAAGCTACCTGGGAACTTACTTACATTGAGCACAGACCATAATAGGTGATATTCAGGTAGGAATGAGGAAAAGAAGAGCAATTAGTAAGAAATTCAGAGGTCAGAATTTTTTTTAATCTTAGAGTTGTTAGGGAAATTGATACCAGAAATCATGAGAG
This sequence comes from Antechinus flavipes, assembly GCF_016432865.1. Lineage (NCBI taxonomy): Eukaryota > Metazoa > Chordata > Mammalia > Dasyuromorphia > Dasyuridae > Antechinus > Antechinus flavipes. The sequence goes on along the minus strand of NC_067400.1, from coordinate 115,854,826 downwards.
ATAATCAAATAAGAGACAAGAAAGATTTCTTTTTAAATATTTATCCCAAGACATTAAAATATTCTCAGTTCCAATTGATTTGATCAGTGATGCAGATTGGAGTCTATGCATAACCATGCCTACATATCTTGTGTGGTTTTCCATGTCCTTCCATAAACTCATCACAAGGGACATGGTGGAAGCAATCTTTGTCCACTATCTAGAGTGTCTCTGAAGTTTCTGCCCCTGGGTCCTATTTTTTTAGACTACCATATAGCATAGTAAACTTATTGGTTCCCATGGATTCAATTACTATTTCTATTTAGCTGATTTCAAGAACTATTTATACAGTTTTATTATCATCTCTCTTGAGATACAGTCCCATATCAAGAACTGCCTTTTGAACATCTCAAACTGAATGTGCTATAAGGCATTTCAAATATAGCATGTGCAAAACAGAGCTTATATTTCCTCTAATCCCTCTTCCTTTCAAACTTTATTCTTACTCTCCAGGATAACACCATTCTCAATAACAATCTTGGTGGCATCCTTGATTTCTCACTTTCATCAATTCCACTTATCCAACCCATTGTCAAATTGTGTTCATCCCAGCATCTGTCACATGCATCCCCTTTCTCCACTCACACAGCAAGATCTCTAATTCGAGCCCTCACAATTTTTTGCCTGAAATATTATAATTGCCTGTTTCAAGTTCTTCCCTCTTCCAATCCATCTTCTATATCACTGCAAAGGTAATTTCCCCTAAGACATAGATTTGACCATGTAATCCTTCTATTCCATACATTCATATGATTCCTTCTTATCTCCAGGGTCAAATGAAAAATCATTTGGAATTTGAAGATCTTCATATGCTGATCACTTTCTATCTTTTCAATATTCTTACACCTTTTTACAGAGGGGAACATATAGTTCTTGTCATACCACATTCCATCTTCATCGTTGGGCTTTTGTACTTTGACTGCCCCTTACCTCAAATATACCCCTTCTTCATTTCTACTTCTAAGTTTTCCTGGCTCCATTTAAGAGTCAACTCAAATTCCACCTTTTTTTAAGGAGTTGTTTTCTAATCCTTTTCAGCGGATAGTACATTCCCTTCTCAAATAACCTTTCATATATTCTGTATATATTTCGTATGTATCTAGTTATTTACATAAAAATGAAATATGTGCTCCTTGAGGACAGGTACTATTTTTACATTTTTCTGTAACTTTAGCGCTTAGGAAGATGCTTAACATGCACAAAGTTAATATTTAAGAAATACTTTTTGATTGATTTGGGGAAGGACCAGACCCCTAGTAAGGGAATATCTAGGGAGGGAGGGCAGGGGAAGGAGAGAGAATCTTCTATCTTGATCATAAAAATGACTTTGGGGAATTTGAAAAGAGGAAAGATTTGAACTTCCTATCAATATCCTTGCCTTGCATCTGAAGCTGAAGAAACCCTGAAGGAAAGAAATTTCAGGACTCTACACAGAGGCTATCTATATTTTTCAATCAACATAATTTTTAAAGTTTAGTTAATTAGCTAAATGATATTTGTTGTTGTTTAGTTGTTGAGTCATGTCTGATTGGTGATGCCGTGGACTCTATAGCATGCTTTCTATCATCTATTATCTCCTGAATTCTGTCCGATCTCATGCTCATTGTTTTCATGTTTATTTTCTGCTGTCCCTTTTTCTTTTTGCCTTCCAATGTTTTCCAGCATCAGTTTTTTTTTCCTCCCAATGCATCCTATCTTCTAATTATGTGACCAAAGTTTTAAAGATTCATCTTCATTTTAAGATTTGCAGTGAATAGCCTGAATTGATTTCTTCAAGGAGTTGCTCTTCTTAAATGATATTGGGAAAATACAAAGAGTTGGAGATTGTGAGACAGTCTCTAAGAGCTACCTCTAGAGCCATGAAAGAAGAAACGATAGGCTTATTCCATGGATTCAAACTGCCAATTAAACAGAAAGTTGGGAAAATGAACACAAAGCTTCTACTTCTCTGTTACTCCCAAATGTTAGGAATTATCTAGATGAACATCTTCACTTTTTAGACAAGGAAACTGAAATTCTATAAGTAAAACAATTTAAAGTAGTCACAAAGCTATTTCTTGGAAGAATTAGAATGAGAAGGTAGATCTCCTTAGTCAAAATCCAGCATCTTTTCCTATAAAATCCTGCTTCTCAGTCAAACTATGTGGGATTAAACAACTTCCTGAAAAATATGGGTCTTGAACCCATCAAAAGACTAAATTTCTCAGACTAAGTCTGAGAAAATAAAAAGCATACCCGTAAGTAAATATTTCATTTTAATTGTATAGGTTGCTCATGGAACATAATGGAAGTTATACATAGTAAAGAACCAAGGACGAAGACTAATTGTAACTGTTTTTCATAGCTATCACTATCCATGGAAAAACAATGTTTCTGAAAGTAATATAATGAAGGAAATCATTACATGGGCATTCTTGTGCTTATATATCTAGAAGGTATGTACACCAAGTTTCTTTCAAAAACTATCTAAAATGTCTCTTATGAATTCTTTCCTGATATAATAATTAGAACACAATTTATTAGAAAAAGCAATTATTTCTGTTTTAAAAGAAGCAAGAAAGGAAGAAAGAAAGAAAGAAAGAAAGAAAGAAAGAAAGAAAGAAAGAAAGAAAGAAAGAAAGAAAGAAAGAAATTTCTATTTTTTAAGACAGGTATGCACGGAGTCAAGTGAAGTAGATGAATATATATTAACCATTTATTCTCTGCTAAACATGGTATACTGTGGCATTTTGTGTATACAGCAAGGGGATTGGGGGGGGGGGGCGGGCGGAATCTTCCCTGTCTTCAAAGAGTTCACATTGATGAAAGATATTTTTTAATTTTAATATCTATTTTAATACAAATACAATACTTTGTCTCATTAATGTGAAATAGAGTAAAATAGATAACTGCCAGCATTTTCATAATAAATTAGGGAATTGTGAGTAATAGAAAGAATCCTTTTTTTTTTTTTTTTTTTTTTTAAGATCTTAGGTCCTAAGTAGTAGATTGGATCAGGCCTCCCTGTTGATTTCAATTTTGTAACATCTCTCAAATATTCTTCCTTCTCTCCTCTGACACTGCCCCCACTCTGATGCAGTCTCTTATCACCTTACTCATGAACTATGGCAAACTCCTGATGGTGGTTCTCATCGCCTTCTTTTATCTCCCGACTCCAGTCCATTTTTCATTCAAATGCCAAAGTCATTTTCTAAAAGCATAGTTTGGACCATATTACATCCCCCTCACCCCCAACCACTCAATCCAATGACTCCTTCCCATTCCCAAATACAAAATCCTTTTTTTTTTTGTCATTCAAAGCCATTCATAAAGTAAACCTGCTTCCCCTCCCCAATGTGTTTGTTTCCAATCTTCTTATACTTGACTCTTTGTTGCACTCTTCAGTCCAAACCCTGGGATCTTTGCTGTTCTAAGAACATTCCATTTCTCGGCTCCTGGATTTTTCTTTGGCTTTCTATTCTTGAAATGCTCTCCCTCCTCATTTTTTGACTGTTGGATTTCTTGGTTTCCTTTAAATCCCAATTAAAATCCTATCTTTTGAAGGTACTCTTTCCCAACCTCTTTTCATTCTGGTAATTTCCCTCTGTATATTACTTCCTATTTATCTTGTTAAATGGCTTGTTTGTACATATTTGTTTGCTAATTGTCTCTCTCACTAAACTACGAGTTCCTTGAGCAAAGGGAACTTTTGCTTCTTTTGCATCCTCAGAATTTAGCAGAGTGGGAACATAGTGGGAATTTAAATGCTGACTGACTGACCAACAAACAGAATCCTTGGAATTATTTGAAGGTGCCCCGGTCTCCAGATGCAGGAATTTAGTAGGAGTTAAAAAAAATACTTCAGTTCATAAGTTAAATAAAAGTTTGGACTGAAGGATTCCTGAATAATGAATACATCTCAAAGTTCAAAGAATAGAATTTAAAATGCTAGAGATCTTTTCTAACTAGTTTGCTGAGTTCAGCTGAACAGGGTCTCTGTAGCACAAAAGATCAACCTCCTGGTAGACACTTATAAAAAAATTAGCAGCATATAGTAACCAAAGATAAGCAAATGGCAGTAGAAAACTGCAACAATGGAGTAAAAACCTGGTAAATTATCTCAGCAAATAAACATTTTTGATATTGCACCAGAAAACATCAGCAGCTCCACAATACACATGCATTATGATAGCCAAATGTGTACTGTGTGTTCCCTTCCATGTGTTCACTGGACACAGTTGTATTTTGCATGTTTGCCCTTTTATTTTAAATGCTATAATCTCTGCTGTGTGTTACTTTCCCAAATGAGGTACTACAAACCATGGAAAAGTATATGTTTATTTGCATGTGAGTAAGCTTTGATGTTACTTTTTTTATTATGTTGTTTGATTAAATGCATTTTACTTTGAACTACTATTTTCTCTTATTGTTCTAGTAAGAACATCAGTGAGGGCTTCTGACCTATGGTTTGGGGTAAATTCAGACTCACAAAATTCTTCAGATCCACTTTAACTTTCTGTGGATACAAATGTGAGCATACATGCTCACAGAGAAATGCTGGAAGCACAGTAAAGAAGAAAGAAAGTAAGATTTCACATTTCAACTGGCCCTGACTCTTGGCTATATGACTGACTAAATATTTGAGTTGGGGAATGTCACTGCACCTCTTTTCTGAACATCAATTTCCTTATATGATGCTTACATTAATCACCATCCTGCTGTGATGAAAATCCAGGCAGATTATGGACATGAAAATTCATTGTCACTGAAAAATACTAGACAATTGGAGCTCCCACAGACTAAGAAGAAAGAATGGAACACTAATTAAAAAGATTATTAGATATAGAAACCTGAGTTTTGATCCTTACTCTCATGCCAAATTAATGGTATGACTACCCGTAAATTCCTTAATCTTTATGAGCCTTCAATTCTTTATCTGTACCACTGAACTGATGATGATGATGCTATAGCGGTTGCTGCTCTAACTATACTATTAATAGAAAGAATTTACATAACACTTTTAAGGTTTGCAAAATGCTTTACAAGCATTATCTCATTTCCCCTCCTTTCACAACAACTCTGGGAAGTAAGTGGTCTTATTCTCCCCAAATTTCAGATGAGAAAGCTGGGATAGGAAGAATTTGTGATTTGTCTTGGATTATATAGATAATAAGTATCTGAAGCTGAATTTGAATTCAGGTCTTCTTGACTCCAGGAAACCTATTCTGCCTGACTCCCAGGATTCTTGGGGAAAAGGTTTTGCAAACCTTAAAGTGATATATAAATTTTTGTACTTATTAGCATTCACTTACAGTGTCTCAGACAATAGATCATTAGATTCCTCATAGATTGTGTCATGATCCCAAAATCTTTAAAAGTGCTAATAAACGATGAGTCTATTCAAGTTTAAATCCCTCTTTATTTACTGGAGCTGTGGAATATCATTCCTAGGTCTTTGTCCTATTTTTAATGTAATTTGAGTTGTTATAACAAGCACAATTTCTAAATCATTGTTTCATCTTTTTTATCTTGTTTCATTGTTTTTAAACCACTCACCTTAGCCCTGTGTAAAACTTGGAACACAGACATATGTACATATATAAACATTACAGAGGTATGTACAGCAACACATGTACACACATATATCACTGCCAACCTACCATCTCCATTAATAGCTCCTTTAAAACTAGTGCTAGTAGGCACTGTTCATTCAAAAGAAAAAAAAAATCCCTTTACCTCTTGGGTCTCATAGCCCTCATTGGATTTGAAATGGCAATGATCTGTTAATTTGAGAAAATGGCATTTCCCTGCTTTACTTCACAAGCTCTTAAGGGATAAGAGGTATCTTTCCCACTGATAGCCACCTCCTTTTGTTTTCTAGCATTACTGGAACTGACCTGGCATGGATCACTGGGTAAGCAGGCAATCTTAAACACTTCTCATATAAATTACCAGTTCCTCTCCAAGTGCCATTGCTCACAGGGTAATACACCATTTTACAACTCAGATAGCAAAGTCACTTCGTTCTACTGGGTTCCATAGCCCCCAGGAAATGAACAGACAAAAAGATGGATTGGAGATGTGAACAGTGGAAATTTACAATCTTCTCAATCAGGGGTAAGGCACAGAGGAGACAATTTGGTTTTTTCTCTTCACCCTTTGTCATGTAGTGCCTGGTTTAAATATGACCAATCAAAATAAATAAAAATGCATGTTTCCATTTGGATATTTCGAGGACAGTGAATAAATAGAAAGAATTATAAAGAAAACTACATTTTCTTATTACAAAAGAAAATTAAAGTCGTGTTTTATTCTCTAGAAATATTAGAGATGATTGATTAAACTTTTATGCAAATTAAGTTTACAGTTTAATATTCACATCCAAAGTCCACTGGGTTGATAATGATGCCCACATTTCTCAAGGAGAATTTTATGTTATTTTGTTTTTTTTCCCATGAACTCTAACTACAAGGTGTGTTTTTACTGCCAGTTGACTCTGATCAGGACATGCAGTATTGTATTTCAAGTTGTGGCTCTGTAAAACCCTGGAAGTTTCTTTGAAGTTAAACAGTGTCAATCTGTTTCCATGTCTGAATAACTCTGTGAAGAGCCTGCCTGACCCAAGTCAACCCATTGAAACATACTATTTTGCCATAATTGATGTTCCAAACGAATGTCCTTTCATAATAAAATGTGCTAGAAAACAAAACAGCTTCTCATCCAGTGCAAGTTGCATCATAATTAAATTTTATTTTATCCCATCGAGGCATGCTAAATGTTGAGCAAAATATAATTTTAAGTAATTTGTTTGTATTCTTATCTGTAGGAGTTGGAAATTAACAGCGTTGCTAGTTTGCGTTTACTGTTAAGCCTGGAGAGCAGAGAGATTGCTTTGCAAACATTACAGTTATTATGTCTGCAGTTGGTACTCTTTGTATAAATTATTGATCAGCCAGCTTATTTTTCTTTCTGCTTAATGGATATTATAGCATAGCCGTTTACAACGCTATAGTTAAGGTTGTGTCAGCACTTCCATTATAATAAACCCTCTGTTACAGGGGTTTATAACTTGCTGTAAAAATTTGCTCTGGGCTGAAACTTGACATACAAGATCTCAGGCTAGAAGGTAGTGATTGTTGTTCTTTTAACTTTTTAAAAAAAATCTCTTTGGCTGGTGGGGTAATGTAATAAATAAATAACCACTTTACTGTTTTCTAGCAGTCTTTTACATTCCTTTAACAGACTTCAAATGGAACAAATTATATAGGATAGATTATTGTACCAGGAACCAGACCCTCCCTTTTCTACTTAATAAAGAAGAAAGAGATTCCATATTAATAAGTTTAAGAATCAGTCACTATTTAACAGAAACTTTTATGAACAGTTTGGATGAATTTCAATATAACATTATGTAAGAATGTGTTAGTTCATATTTTTACATTAAGTATGCATTTACATGGCAGACTATAGGACTACTCCCTCCATGTTAATTATGTGCCTTTTAGGCAAATTATATAGTTTATCCCAGTGTTTTATGTCATATATATGTGTATACATCCATGAGCATCTGTGAAGGCGATCTGACATTTAGACACCAATATATATATAAAGCATTACAATTTGTGTCAAGAATTACAAAACGGGGTTTTAAAATACAGGTTGACATTCTGACCTTACTTCTCTCTGCTGGGTCATTCTTTTCACACAATGGCCTGCTTTAAAGATGAAGAAGGGCTTTAGTTTCAATTTCAGTTCTTAGAACTGTTTCTTCCTCTTGGTTCCCAACTTTTAACCTTATCTGGGCATGTTTTCTTTGATATGAAACATTTGCCTAAACAACTTTTATTACATATTGGTGGATGGAATTATAAACCCCTTATATTGTGGAAATACTAATGATGATAAAATAAAATTAAACAATCATAAGGAGTTGATTAGCTGATATAACAAAGATGAATTTAGTCACAAAAAGTTGCCTAAAACGTTCCCTTATGAGTCTTTTTCCTTTTGGTTTCACATTCTTAATATACTTAGACAAAAATCACTGTCATCACTCAGGAGGAAAAAAAAGTGTGTGTTTGGGGGAAGATGAGAAGATAAATTTGGCGTGCATTTTTGTCAGAAGTGTCTTTGTAAAAAATTGAAGACAAATAGAGACTTATCTTATGATTCTTTAGTTCCAAGACTGTATAGTTGTTTCTACCTCAACATACTATACATCTAGTCACTGACTGTGAAGCAAATATAGTGTTAGTTACATCACTTAACTTAATATCTTAATAGACTGGGTTCTTCAAGTTGCTAGCTATCTTAAGAAGTTTTCACCTTTGGTTTCCCCAATTTCCTCCTCTGGGGCAACTTGGGGGTATTTATAGCTAAACTGTCAGTGGTCTGAGAGAGAATACACCAGAGAGATAAAAGTCTTCCAGTTTCTATTAGTGGTGGGGGCTGGGAGCAGTGGTGAGAAGACTGACCGGAGGTCCATCCGCGGAGGTAGGGAGCAGGGCAAAAAACCGAGGGTGAGAGAAAGAAAGCTAGGAGCCTTTTGTTTAAATTACTGGAGTTTATCAGCGATGCTGATTGGTGAGGCAGTGTGTCTAAGTTAAAAAGGCTTGGGAGAGTTACTTGGCATAATTTCTCCGTCTTCAATGATTTACTATTGGAGTGCAAACATCAATTTTGGACTCTCTCCTGAGAAACATTTAACAAAGGCAGTGAACTACTGGTACCCTGATAACCATTCTGGATTTACCAAACTTCAATAGTTGTTTAATAAACCTTGCCTGAAGTTTATAGGTGGTTATGCTTTTTTCTCCCTGTTTAAAGAACAGGTTCATAAGTAAATATGCAATTGCAGAAACAGAGATGTAAAAAAGGGTCTTCCTTTTTAGCCTCCATTGTGATATATCTTCGAATTGTTCAGAAGTGCACCCTATTGTTCAAGCTATTTGTGTCGGGTGTGCTAATGCACTCTTTGATTGAGTGAATTAGCAGTCATAACAATCTGGCAGTCTGGCCATAGAAGTGTGCTCAAATTGATTTGTGTTATGGCTGGACTGGAAAATCTAGTGTTAGTTCTTTTTTTGCCCTGGGGCACTGTTTGTACCAAACTCCACTTTTCATTTAATTTTCCAATAGATTTCGAAAGACTGAAATGTTTTCGATCAACATTTGATCCACTTGCATTATTAAAAAAAAAAAAAAAAAAAACAAAAAACAAAAAACAAAAAACAAAACCTGAAAGTAATTTCAGATTCCAAAAACCTTGCTTTCAATTAGGGTAAACATAATTAGAGTGACATCGTGCTTGGAATGGTAAATCTCCCTTTGTATCTATTAAGCATGTTATCTTGTCCTGTCATTGAAAGGAATCCAGTTTGTTTTTGTTTTGTGTAGTTCTGTGTGCTGGCTTGAGCCAAATACAACTAGAGTAGGGAGAAAGACATTAAAAAAAAAACACGATATTGTCATGTATCCCTCCTTGCAACTAGAGCATCTAGTGTCAGTCATCTGACTTCAAAACTATCAGTTTCAGTTCATATGAAGTGTAAATATGTTTTCAAGAAATTTGTTTTTGATATATATTGACTTTGTTATAAAATCATTTGATTTTCTTTTATAATCTAGGAAAGGTATGATTTCAGTTTTGTTTCCTCAGGTTTACAGATAATTCCAATTGATATATTTACATATGCATGTATTTAGATTTTAGATGTATATATTTTTTAAAAATTACCTTACTTTTGTCAAAACTTGTATTTTTCTTACAATATTCTGTTTTTCAGTCATTTGTGAGAATTATATTTAATGCAGCATGAATAAACTTTAAAAAGGAGTATTGATCTCCCAGAAAGCTTTATGAAATGATTTAGTCAGTTTCCCCACTGGAGAAATCAGTGAACAATATAGGTCAATATATAAGGGAAGGATGAAATATGATAATATATTGGTGTATTTCTCTAAAGGAAAAAAAATAAATCCAGATGGAATTCATATTTCAAAACTTAAGTATTGTAAACATGAGCATCAGTTCAAAGACACTTTTCCTATATCCATGGCATTTTTTACTGTCATGTGCTCTGAAGTTGTGTTGTTATGTTTTCTTTTCTCTGTGGACTTCTTTCTTTGTCACTGCTCTTTGGAAACCAAAAGGCTGAGCCCTGCACAGGGCTAGAGTGCCTGGAGTCTGTCATTCAGGAGTATTCACTGGGACTTAAATAGCAACAGTTACTGTACACTTTCTGCCTATATCTTTCAACATTATAGCTACTCTCCTCACTGTATTTCAAAAAGCAACGAACTCTAGTTGTGTGTGTGTGTGTGTGTGTGTGTGTGTGTGTGTGTGTGTGTGTTTTGTTTGTTTGTTGCTTTGTTGAGTAATAGACAATGAGACCTATCAGCTATCTTATGGTTGGTGTAGATTCTCACTCACATAGAAATGGTCCCTGGGGAAGGTGGGGTAGAGTGGGAGGAGAAAGGGAGGAGGAAGGAGAGTGTAAGGAAAGAGAATACCTGCCCTGTACAGTTACATGAGTGCAAGAGAAGCTCTGCTTCAAACAATATCCTAGGAAAGAAATTAAAGACTTCTTAATTAGTGCAGCAATTAAGCTTTCTTGGTAGCATTTTAATCAGCACAGGCCCTATCAAAGGACAAACAGAACAATTTGCAGGTCTTTGAATTTTAAACAGTCTTATTGATTTCAGTACAATAAGTCTTCACTTGACACAGGGAAAATTTTCATATATCAGTGAATGTACTTTGAGTTTTGCTTAGGCAAAATTCTTTGAGCTTAGAGGAAGAGAAACTGGAGGAAGAGTATTTGAAATGACCTGAGATGTAAAACAAACAATCAAAAAATACCTTAAAAATGAAAGATGAAGAGAAAGGCATAAATTGAAGACTTTATTAGCTTGATACTTCTGCTAAGGACAAGTGAAACTTGCCTCAATTGTTCCTAACATTCCTTGAGCAAGACACTTTGAAGATTCTTATACCCTTCTATAAATATATATATTTTTAATTTTCATTACAATTAATTCTTAATGCTATTGTTTGATCAAACAAATACTATAATGATGAATCTTTTTAAACTATGGTTCTCTTTCAACTGACTGAAGACAGAAAGATTTTCTGTCTCAGAAGAACTCATTCAGAAGGGACGAGCTCCATAATACCCTACAAAATAAAGTAAGCACGTGTTGTGGGGCACAGTTTTCCCCTCAACATCATGGGTCCTCTTAGAAGTTAAGGTGGAATGGTGACATAATTGAGGGTCATGCTCTAGCTGCAATAGTTGCCTCACTTGTATGTTATAGGAATGTGACTTGGTTGTATATGCATGGTATTCTGAGTTAATGTGGGAAACCAGAGGGGGTAAGGGCAGCTTTTCAACACTTGTTTTGCATTGTTCTCATTTATGGGTAGAGAATTCAAAATGATAGAACTGTGGTATAACATTTTTCAAAGTAGATGAAGTTTTTATGGCAACATCAAGCTGTGCCATTATAATTAAAGTTGTGTTTGCATTTCCAATATAAAATCAGTTTTTACAAGGGTTTGTAACTTTTCTCCCCTGTTGAATATAAAATCTGCTTTATAATATTTTTAAATAAACAGGTACTTACTGTTTTTGATATTTTTGTTTATATACCTAGGTATGTATACACACATTCCCACGAAGGTATAAAAATTTATCAGATGAAGACATCTTTGATGAAGAAAGAATTTCAACTTTAAAAACCAAGATAGCTGAAGTTTGACAAACACTTGTCTATAAATTTAAGATATCCTAGAAAGCTTTGTATTTATTTTCTTTCAATGATCAGTGACCATGAGGAATATTCTGGTGAAATCAAATTACCTTTTAAGGTGGACCTGAGTAGATATGGTTATGTTTTTCAATGTTTTCATTTTCTCTCAAACAACAACAAACAACAATAAATTTTCAATGAAGTAGGACAAAAAGAAAAATAACAATTATTTTAACCAAAGGAAGATGATAGAAAACTCAATAATATGGACCTCCAGCTCTCAAAATATACCAAAAACTATAATTTCTGTCAATTATGTAATGCATCATTTCACACCTTGCAAAATTAGATACTGCGCATGTGTAGACAATGCCTAATTATTCAAGATCCACAGAGATATAGACAGAGGATTATATTCTGACTTATGCTATTTTAAATCACCTGTTGGTCAGAGACCCTTTAAATACCTAAATGCAACAGGTTAGAGGAATAAGAAGAATTTAAAAGGTGATGGAGAATAATTCCACAAGTTAATTTTTACATAACTCCACTTTGTCTTTTCAGATCTGCTATTTAGGTTCGTCAGTGTGGGTGTGTATGGAATGTGATTTCTTAATAGAATAGAAAGGATATTCCCATAGAATGAATTAATTTTCAAAAATTATAAGTTAAAAAAGGTTTTGTATCACACCATACCCGAAAGTCTTTTGTCTTTTTAAAAAGAGTAGCAGCTTTTTTTTTTTTGTTGTTGTTGTTGATATTCACTTGAATTTATCACGGTTTTAGATTCATAAAATAAATGTGTGCACTTGTTTTATATTTAGCTAGCCTTTCCTTTTTGAAGTCAGAAGATATGACAGATATTTCTGACCGACCAGGGAACGTAGCTAACCTGTGTAAGATCCTCAACGAGAATATCTTTTCATTTTTCTCCCCCCCCCCAACAATCTACTGAAATATAAAGCAGATAAAAAGAACATCTGTTATTATTATGTTAACAATTTAGATGTCTGATTTCTTCCAACTTTCAGTCTTTGATCTGTAGATTCCTTACTAGTCCAGTTTATAAAAAAAACAAAAAACAAAAAAACAAAAAAAAACATACTCACACAAATAAGTAACCAAACGAATGAATTAAAATCATACGTTTAGTTTTAGTATGAACTTTCCCTAAAGTAAACTAATAACAAATGCAAGTCTTCATAAAGAAATATGGATGGAGAAAGTGTATGTAGGTTTTTCATTTATTTCTGATTTTCTTTAAAAATCATTTTAATAGTGCTAACCCATATAAGAAACTGCTCAAAGTGCTTTTGTTCCTCTTTAAATTGACAGGAGATTGCTTAGATGCGTTTGGAAAATTACATGTCGACGCGGAGGAGATGAAATATGAAACATGTAATCTAACGGTAGTATTAAAAGAAAAGATGATGATCTCCCTTTCCTTTTTTCCGCCACCCCCCCCCCCCATGTTCCTCCCTCCGCCTAGGTCTCTCGTCCCCTCCCTTCCCTCCCACAATCTCTCTCCTCACCCTTTTTCTCCTCCCTCCCTCTCTTTCTCGTACTCTCTCCTTCTCTTTCTCAGTATCTCTCGCTCAGTCTGTGTTTCTTTGCTCCGGGTTCCTGGTTGGATAATTTGGGTTAATACTAGTGAGTGAGGTTTTTGTGGCTTCAAAGGGTATTTCAAGTTTCCGGAGCTCCTCCCCTCTGCACCGTGTGACAACAACAACTCGTCCAGAGAGCAGCCAGCACTTTTCAGCTCATTTTCTCTCTGTCATTCCCCTCTCAATCTTTGATCAATGTACTTGCCAGAGAGAACCGAAGTCCTTCAAACCCCCTCTTTTTCACCTTCATCTTTAACTTTGTGCTAGAGCAGGACCCAAAAAAACAATAGCTAACCCTCCCCCACTTCCTCCCTCCCCCCCTAAAAACAATTCAGCCCCCAATCCCAGCCCCCGGAGAGGACTACTCATTTCGACTTGCGGGACACTTTTGTGCGTGTCTCTCCTGCTTCTTGCTCTTACCCCTCTGCCTTTCATTCTCCCTTCCCCTCTTTTTCTTTTATTTTCTCTCCAATTCCCCCCCCCCCCCGGTTTTCCCCTATTTCTCTCTATCTTTCTGGAGATTTTTCATTCTCTCGTTCGTTCTCCACCTTTCCTTCCCCTCCCCCTGGTGTGTGGCAACTTTTTTCCACCCCCCAATCTCCTTCTTCTCCTCTTATATGTCACCATGGCCGTGCCGGCTGCTTTGATCCCTCCGACCCAGCTGGTCCCCCCGCAACCTCCGATCTCCACTTCTGCCTCCTCCTCCTGCACCACCACCTCCACCTCCTCGGCGACCTCCTCTCCGGGTCCCTCCATCGGTCCCCCGGCGTCTTCTGGGCCAACCCTCTTCCGACCTGAGCCCATCGCGGCGGCGGCGGCGGCAGCGGCGGCGGCGGCGGCGGCAGCAGCGGCGGCGGCCACGGTCACCTCCACCAGCAGCAGCGGCGGCGCTGGCGGCGGAGGCAGCGGCGGTGGCGGCGGTGGCGGCGGCGGCGGCTGCACCAGCAGCAACGGAGGAGGCGGCGGTGGCAGCGGCAACTGCAATCCCAGCTTGGTCACCGCCAATATCAGCAGCAGCAATAGCAGTAGCAGCAGCAGTAGCAACGCTGGCAGCGGCGGCGGAGGCACCTCCAACCCCAGCCTCAACGTGAGCACCGCCAGCTGCGGCAGCAGCAGCAGCAGCAGTAGCAGCAGCAGCAGCAGCAGCAGCAGCAGCAGCAGCAGTAGCAGCAGCAGTAGCAGCTGCGGCAACCTTCCGGGGAAACCCGTGTATTCGACCCCTTCCCCAGTGGAGAACACCCCCCAGAATAATGAGTGCAAAATGGTGGATCTGAGGGGGGCCAAAGTGGCTTCCTTTACAGTGGAGGGCTGCGAGCTTATCTGCCTGCCCCAGGCTTTTGACCTGTTCCTAAAGCACTTGGTCGGGGGCTTGCACACTGTCTATACCAAGCTGAAGCGGTTGGAGATCACGCCGGTGGTGTGCAATGTGGAACAGGTTCGCATACTGAGGGGACTAGGGGCTATCCAGCCCGGGGTGAACCGCTGCAAACTCATCTCCAGGAAGGATTTCGAGACACTCTACAATGACTGCACCAACGCAAGGTAAAGGGGGGGGGTCATCTAACACCCAACTCCTTCCTCTCCACCCACCTCCGCCCCCCTCTTTCTCGCCATTCAGTCCTGTGCATCTTCTCTAGCCCCACAGAAGCTTGGCAATCAACGATTCTTTCTTTCCTTTCAGTGGTATTGTTGACAAACCTGATCAAGCTGAACCTCTTCCAATCTCTCCTGAGAAGTTGGAAAGAGCCCATCCTATCCTGCACTTACTTTCCCCCCTTTTCCTTCTCTTTCCTCTTGGGGGTCCCATGCCTTCTCTATTTACCAGTGAATATTTAAACTCTCTGGCCTGGGATGGGGTGTGGGTGGGGAAAAGAAAGGGTCGAGCGCATTTATTGTGAAGGGACTTGGGAGCAGGGGATGAATTAAGAGGAAGGAGTGTATGTGTGTGGGAAGATAAAGGAGCGAGAAGAACATTGAATCTTGCGGTGAAACTCATTCTTTCTTCCTCTTGCTTTGTCAAAACCTGGGAACACCTTGTCACCTATGTACTTCCACCGCTTAGGGTGAGGCATGCGATGCTAGCGCTCTCCAAAACAAGGCACTCTGGAGTGCTAATCTCACTGGAGTGTGCTTTGTGTTTGTTAACGGAGCGTGTTTCCAGGGGATGATAAAATGAGGTTGAGGGAGATTGAAAATGGGGGAACAGGGCAGAGCGATGCGGAATCTAACTCCGAGGGCTTTCCCAGCCAGGCAAAAGGGCTAGGGGCTGGGCTGGGGTGGGGTGGGAAGATGATCTTGCAATAAGTGGTGAGGATGCCGGAGTAGAAGAGCGTTTCCCTTCCTGTAGGAAAGCTAAGGCACGGTCCCGGGATAGCACTTCAAAGTCTAGGAGCACCACGTTTTGACATCTAAGAATTGACCCAGTAATTTAAGTGCTTATCAGTGTCCCATTTCTCTAGAGTGAATTCAGCTATAGTATGTAAACGGGAATTAGGAGGAAAGATCCATATTATGAGTGTGAGTGTGAGTGTGAGTGTGAGTGTGAGTGTGAGTGTGATGGTAAGAAAGGAAGAAAAGTGAAGCTGTTACTATAGGGCAAAAGAGAATTGGCAGGCGGATTCCCTTCTGATGGGGAGGAGTTGGGCTGGGCTAGACTTAAAGGTTGAGCTGAATTAGGGGGAGAAAGACTCCAGGTCCCTACTCTTTCTGGGGTGGCTCAATGTAGAAACAGGTGCGGGAATTGGGCTGGGAAGCTAAGCTGAGAAGGCTCAAAGGTGCAGTTGCTTTCCCAGTGACTGCCTGGGAACCTAGTAGTGCCTTAGGATATATTAGCCACCAGTCCAGTTTCTGAGCTGTTTCATAGTACGATATCTGAGTGCTCCGAGGGGCAGGATTGTACCGGGAGGGGGCGGGAGAGGGGCAGCTTTTAGGGATTTGGGAGACTATTGGATCCCGGATCGTTCCTCAAATCTTTTGCCACTACACATATGCACACGCGCGCGCGGACACACACACACACACACACACACACACACACACACACACACACACACACATCCTCTCTCTCTCTCTCTCTCTCTCTCTCCTCTCTCTCTCTCTCTCTCTCGCCCCCTTTTTTCCCAATGGGAACAAGTTAAAATCTAGAATAAGGTGGGAAACGTGTAGTGAAAGTTAAGTTAGAGCTTCGTTTAAAATATGGGAAGGGCAAAAAGGGAAGGAATAATAACATGTATAACTTTCCTAGAAAAAATCAAATGCTATTGGAATAAGCATGAAGATAAGAACAGAGAAGGCTCCATCTCTTCACGTAGTGGATTTGGACGGTGGGATGGGATGGGGGTGAAGGTAAAAGTTACTTTAGGACGCGACCACAAAGGAAGAGCTCCCTTGTTGTCTGAAGGAATGAAAAGCAAACTAGCTCAGACTGTCAGACTTGCATCTGATTTGGCTACCTCAAGGGTGGTGATAAAGCTCAGAAGACAAAAATCTGGGGGAGAGGGAAGATCCACTCTACAAATGCCTCCGAACTGTTTGGGGGGCAGATACTCTCAGGTAGTTACTTGAGAATCTTAACATACAGGTCCTGAATGAGCTGCTATATTAAAAAAAAAAAAAAAAAAGATTCAGTAGCAACATGTAGGAGCAAAGATTTGCCACCTCCCATTCACCCACCCCTTTAATTTTACGTTTTTGTTTTTTTTTTAAAATGACATTTCTTGTTCGATTTTGGTTCGATGAGTTTATCTCGGGGAGTGTAAAAAACAGGTGGCAGTTAAAGGATTGGGGGGGGGGGGAGGGAGGGATTAGGAATAAGGAAAGGCCTTTCCCGAGATAATAATAACAGGAGAGAAACATTTACTAAGAACTTAGAGATATTATTTTTGTGACTATTGGTCTGAGTAGGAAACTCCTAAGAGATTGTTGGAGGAAAAAAAAAAGACTTTTTATTTAAAGGAAGTTTATGACCACAATTGTAATAACTTCTCTGTAGTTACATTTTCTTTTAAAGCAAATCTTATTGTTCAAAGTTCAGTATAATTCTATTCATTAAACAAATAGCAAGTCTAAGTTTTGTGTATTATAGCACAAACTGTACTCCTTAATCAAAGATCATTTCCCATTACATCTTGGTTAAGAACATTTTCATTATAATGTAAAATGATAAATATACCATTTAACTGCTCACATAACTATGTTTTTCTATTTTTCTTAAATGTGTAAGAGTTTGGAACTAAAGTCTTTGTCATGCTGCCATGGCCTATTAAAAAAAAAAGTACATAGGTCAAAATATTCTAAGAGTTTTCTGTAGAGCTTAAGGATAGTTCTTAAGTTTATAATCAGAATGATTCAGCGTGCTTTAAAGGATAGATGCCCCAGAATTGAAAGACCAGTTCAAACCATTAAAACACATCTTTAATTCTACTTACCACTTCAAAAATATCTTATCATCACTGTGATTATACTGTTGTCATTTGGTATTAATACTTTAGTTTGCAATTAAATGTGATGTTCCATCAAGCTTTCTCAGAGTATTTTTAGTTTTAAAATGTATTAGTTGCCTCCCTTGGTGCATTTTGATCTTTTACTTACCACCATCTCTTGCTCAAATTAGTGTTTGCAGCATACAAGTTCTGTCACTTTGTTTATAAGATATTTTGCTACATATTACTGAGATTTCCTAATTCAACCAAGAATTCCAGAAGTTGGAGGTCTAGGACTGGGATTTGGAATTCTTTATTTATTTTGTTACAATATGTTTGCTAAAATAATAGTGTATTATTTAAAATCAATATGGTGTGTTTCCTCTAAAATAGTTTGAAAGAAGCACATTTTTTTGCATCTTAAGTTACAAAACTAAAACAACTTTTTCATCCCCCCAAAGGTAGTTTAACCCATCTACAATAAAACTATTAATTTGTTTGTCATGGATGACTTTTTTACTCATCCGGATTTTGGTTCTCTTTTTCGTTGTCTTTTATATTTACCAAAAAAGAAAAGAAAATGCAAAAGGAGAAACCACATAGGTCAAAAAAGATTCTGCTTTAGAAGGCAACTTAAGTGAAATGTCTGTTTTTCAAATCTCAATGTTCACAGCCTTTTTATAAAAGCAAATGTAGTTATCTATTATTATACTCCAAAAGGTATTCCCAGTGTTCATAAGGGAAATTGAGGAACCATGATATTAATTAACTTATCCAAAGTCCACAAGTTACTAAGAAAGTTTGAATGGAATAGGATTAATTTCTTTGCTTTGACTAACAGTGTGGTGTTCTCTTAATAGCCAAGTAAATGTTCAATCAGTTTGTTATCACCATTAAAAAAAAAAAGATTCAGTAGCAACATGTAGGAGCAAAGATTTGCCACCTCCCATTCACCCACCCCTTTAATTTTACGTTTTTGTTTTTTTTTTTTAAAATGACATTTCTTGTTCGATTTTGGTTCGATGAGTTTATCTCGGGGAGTGTAAAAAACAGGTGGCAGTTAAAGGATTGGGGGGGGGGGGAGGGAGGGATTAGGAATAAGGAAAGGCCTTTCCCGAGATAATAATAACAGGAGAGAAACATTTACTAAGAACTTAGAGATATTATTTTTGTGACTATTGGTCTGAGTAGGAAACTCCTAAGAGATTGTTGGAGGAAAAAAAAAAGACTTTTTATTTAAAGGAAGTTTATGACCACAATTGTAATAACTTCTCTGTAGTTACATTTTCTTTTAAAGAAAATCTTATTGTTCAAAGTTCAGTATAATTCTATTCATTAAACAAATAGCAAATCTAAGTTTTGTGTATTATAGCACAAACTGTACTCCTTAATCAAAGATCATTTCCCATTACATCTTGGTTAAGAACATTTTCATTATAATGTAAAATGATAAATATACCATTTAACTGCTCACATAACTATGTTTTTCTATTTTTCTTAAATGTGTAAGAGTTTGGAACTAAAGTCTTTGTTATGCTGCCATGGCCTATTAAAAAAAAAAAGTACATAGGTCAAAATATTCTAAGAGTTTTCTGTAGAGCTTAAGGATAGTTCTTAAGTTTATAATCAGAATGATTCAGCGTGCTTTAAAGGATAGATGCCCCAGAATTGAAAGACCAGTTCAAACCATTAAAACACATCTTTAATTCTACTTACCACTTCAAAAATATCTTATCATCACTGTGATTATACTGTTGTCATTTGGTATTAATACTTTAGTTTGCAATTAAATGTGATGTTCCATCAAGCTTTCTCAGAGTATTTTTAGTTTTAAAATGTATTAGTTGCCTCCCTTGGTGCATTTTGATCTTTTACTTACCACCATCTCTTGCTCAAATTAGTGTTTGCAGCATACAAGTTCTGTCACTTTGTTTATAAGATATTTTGCTACATATTACTGAGATTTCCTAATTCAACCAAGAATTCCAGAAGTTGGAGGTCTAGGACTGGGATTTGGAATTCTTTATTTATTTTGTTACAATATGTTTGCTAAAATAATAGTGTATTATTTAAAATCAATATGGTGTGTTTCCTCTAAAATAGTTTGAAAGAAGCACATTTTTTTGCATCTTAAGTTACAAAACTAAAACAACTTTTTCATCCCCCCAAAGGTAGTTTAACCCATCTACAATAAAACTATTAATTTGTTTGTCATGGATGACTTTTTTACTCATCCGGATTTTGGTTCTCTTTTTCGTTGTCTTTTATATTTACCAAAAAAGAAAAGAAAATGCAAAAGGAGAAACCACATAGGTCAAAAAAGATTCTGCTTTAGAAGGCAACTTAAGTGAAATGTCTGTTTTTCAAATCTCAATGTTCACAGCCTTTTTATAAAAGCAAATGTAGTTATCTATTATTATACTCCAAAAGGTATTCCCAGTGTTCATAAGGGAAATTGAGGAACCATGATATTAATTAACTTATCCAAAGTCCACAAGTTACTAAGAAAGTTTGAATGGAATAGGATTAATTTCTTTGCTTTGACTAACAGTGTGGTGTTCTCTTAATAGCCAAGTAAATGTTCAATCAGTTTGTTATCACCATTAAAAAAAAAAAAAGATTTAAAAAAGGAGATTATCAAGAGGAAATCACCTGTGGGTTAACCAGAACTTATATAAAGACTTCAACATAGGATGGGGGCAGGGGATGTAGAAAATACAGGAGAATACATTTAGAAGTTGTCAAAGGACAAAGGCAGACCTTGATCAGTTTCCTCCAATTATTTATTAAACTAAACATTAGATGAATGAACTTGGCTGTTACAAGGGAGGTTAGTTAATGAACTAATAACCATTAAAATCAGTAAACCATCAGTAAATTACTTATTTGTAGATCCAAGTTAGGAATATGTCATATATATACATATATATTCATGTAATATGGAAAAAATATTTCCTTTCACATGAAATTCTAGTTTCCCTCGTCTTGGTTGCATTGGGTTTTTTTATTTGTTTTCTTTAATACCAGCTTATGATTTAGGATACTTAGAACACAGGACTTACTGAAGTTGGACTAAAATATTTCACTTCCTTGCTTAGAGTAAATGTGTGTGGACTTCTTTTTAAATCTGTAGATGATACACATCTATAGTGCTATAGCTGCAGAAGAAGTATCACTGTAGCTCTTCATCATTTCATTTTATGAGTGGATTCAGTGAATGGGTTACAGTGAAAGGATTTTCAATTCTGTATTCCTTTAAGGGAACTTGTAAAATACATTATGGATGTTATTTGTTTTAGAAAAAGAAATGTGATATACAGAGAAAACACGTTTTATTGCTCAGTTTCCCTCTTTTTGGGAGACACTAACTTTTGACATTCTTTAATTAACTGGTCCACTGAGACAGCAGGTATTTATTTAGGATTTTATTCTTTGATTGGTTTTCTATATCACAGATTTGTGTTTGATTATGAAACTTTAAAATAAAACCATCCCTCAGCTCCATAATGTTTATACACACAGGTAAGCCAGTTGTAGCACAAAGATAGTTTTTCCATTGATTACACGAAAATAAAAAAAGCCAGAACTGATGGTTTTGTATTGCAACAGATTAATGATAGAAGTTAAGTGTAATCTTTTTTATACACTGTGACTTAAGAAGATTTATCTGATAAATTATGAAAGAAAATCCAAGTTTAGGATCTTTTAAAATTGCTTACCATTCTTTTTGATTCAAATACCTAATCCATGTTAATATACTTGGTGAGTATGCTGATATTGTTATTAGGTAAATATGACTATTCCAGTTCAAATTAGCTATTGGGGGGAGGAAGAATATTCTAATCTAGGTTTTACTTTACCCAATGAAATCATTTATTCAACTAACCCAGTAGCCTACCTATAGCACTATAACCCATCCTTACTGTTCAATGGGAGGTGTTACCCTATATAATGTTCTTAGTTATTTCTTTAATATGTTGTACATAGTTGTGGTGATGTAGGTTTACTTTCTAACCCCACAGATTATTAGTTAATGCTCTGAAGCATGACATTTGATTACCCATAACAATATTTTACATTCTGCAGTTAAAAATGTTATTATAAGAACTAACTAGGAAAGATGTTACCTTTTAGAATGTGAATTGAAACAACTCTGTGTGTGTGTGTGTGTGTGTGTGTGTGTGTGTGTAGGAAAAAAAAAGCTTGCTTCATATGAGTAATACTATATCCAAGTATTTTTTTGGGGGGGGGTCTAATATCTTACATTAAGTGAAACTTGTTCGGAAGTTACTGAGAGCAGCTATTAGTCACCATACTCCTTTGATTGTATCACTCTATATTGATTACAGCCTTGGCTGGCTTTTAATATATTTTACTCTTCTTTTGGCAATTCTCTTTAAGCAAATTATCAGAATATCATATTTTGCTTTATTATTTTTTATTTAATGCGTTGTTTTTGGAATACAAGTTGCACTTATAAACTAGATTAATGTGCTTGATGTCATTATTTTAGCAATGATTTGTGATTTGATTAACATGTAGCATTATTTTAAATTTCCCAGTTATTTTGGTAAACTGTTTCATTCAATTGCTTTTGCCAGTCAAGTAAATTAATAATTAAAATTGCCTTGTGTTAGCAGAATAGAGTGCATGTACAATAAAATACAATAAGAAATGACAACATAGCAAACTGTGATTTAGCTTCTTTGTGATAACTATTAGAACAATCTTATTTTATATGTCTCTTAGTTAGATCCAGGTAAATCTATATCACATTTCTATATATAAAGTAGTTCAGATAAATTTAAAGACGCTAAAGCATCCTGCTGAATGCTCAACTTAGAAGCAGTTTTTTATTTATTGTATTAATTACAACAGCTACTTTTACCCCTTCAGAGTAATAGGAAGAGTATTTGGTCATTTAAAATCTACAATTTAAAAAACACTGTATAATTTTGTTTTGCAATAGCATTTGCAATTAAATTTTGCATGACCTTTACATATTTCTTAATCTCATAAGGGAGATGATACACACATATAATTGCTGAGTTAACTTAAAAAACATCATCCATAAATCATTTCTAATATAAATATGCTAGAGATACAATTAAAAGAAGAAAATCAACTTATAATTATTTATTTTTTAGAACGTGGGTCATATAGGAGTTTTTTTGCATTTACTTTTACATACTGCTATTTGCAACAGTAAAAGTAAATTAAAACTTTGTTTGAGTTTGATTTTTATAAGAAATAGCAAACCTAGGCTGCCTTGTATCCAGAAAGAAACAGTATACTGTACTTGTAGCGCAACACTTAAACATCTGAGCATTTAAGCAGAAGTTTTATGAATATAAGTTATTCATTGTCTTGTCTTGGTAGAGGTATTTGACATAAAAAGTTTCCAGTATCAGCAGTAAACGTTTTGTCTCCCTTTTATTGGTGAACTACATTGCTATCTACAATTAAAAATGATCAATCATTTTAAATAAAATGCTACAAATTAGCAATATATATGAATATGTGTATACATATATGAACATGAATATATACCTTTATGTGTTATATACACACACATTCCAATTGGTTTGTAAATGAACCTGTTCAATTGTGAAGTGAGTATATAATAATTATTTCTTTTTATATTATGATAGAATAGGTGAAGAGTTACATTCTCTTACTTGCCAATTCATTTTTCAAAAAGTCAAGCAAGAAAGTAAAGTTGTTTATTTTTCATTTTTGTGAGTAACTGTGGTTCTTCAAAGATGGAATTGGAGAATTTTGAAGATTATTGCTACTTTTGCTCCCAGAGAAACAGTTCATGTATAAATGACAAACTATGCACATGGACAGAAAAGAAGCTATTCAATTTTGTCATTCAAAAGCTGGAAACTTGACAAACTTTTTGCTAAGTAATGTTCTGGAACTTATTGTTAGTTAAATCTGGAGCACAACATAGAACTTAGACATAAATAAAATTGGCTGAAGTTAATGGCTGAAAACAGTTACATTTTTTTGAAGTAACAAAACATATGTAGAGAATGACAAAAATTATTCATTGATCTCCAATCAAGGATTTTAAAGCAGGTGCTCTGATAATTTCCTGGTGAGCCATTCTACTCTAACCAGGAGTCAGCTCTCTGTGAAGATAAGAGGGTGTTTCAATCACAAAATTTTATTCATCTTTAGACCTTTCTAAATTGTTCTCTAAACTAGCCAAATTGCTGAATTCTGCCAACTGTGTGGCAGTTTTCTTTTCTGATCCAAATTGGCTTGGAGTTTAGCTATGCTGTCAAGCTAGGTTTCCTCTGCATGTTTAAGTGTATTTAAATGGAAAGAAAGTTCTTGAAAGACAACTGATTAAACAGAGAACTACACAATACACAGTCAGCTTGCTTACCATTCCTTAGCATGTTTGCCTAGGAAGTGGCTAAAAGCATCTTGTTACCTGCTGTTTAAAAAAAGAAAGAAAAAAGTTTGAAAAGCATGCCAAAAGAAGACATTTATTGCAATTGTAACTGATAAAATACAATCACAAAACTTTCCAGAAAGTATAATCAAAATGTATTAGTGCCTAAACCATACATCTCTTGTCATGAAATCAAAATTGATGTGGTAGAACAGCATAGGATAAATATTACCTACTGTATATATTAGAATATTTATAAAAAATCTTGCATTGAATAAATAACAATGTATATGAGACATATTTGGAAACATATTGACATCTTTATGAACAAAAGACAAATTCTAGAATATTATGTGTATTGTTACATGTTTGTGTTTGTGTTTGTATAGTGGTGTTTAGTTTCCACTTTTTCTTAGAAAGGAGAATTTTTAGTTGATCATCACATTAAATGGATCCCAGTAAAAGGAATGAAGAGATATCATATAACATGACCCAGTGTATCATAACCTTGATTTTATTTAGTATAAAACACTTTGTAATAATTTAGTTGTTCCACAGACAAAAAACATTTTTCCCTTTCAAGAACAAAACTAGCAGTAACTAACTAGAAAAGAAAATATGCAGAAAAAATGTCAGTCACTTTATATATATATATATATATATGCATTACATATATGCATATGACACAGTCAATGTCATTAAGTCAGGATTTAGCTAATGTACAAATGTAAAAGATATCTTCCCCCAAATTTCTGAGTTATAATCAACTCTTAAATATAGGTGAAATATAACATGGAAAAATTTTAAATTCTGCTTACTAAATTTTATTTACTGCTTACTTCCTACCCTAAGTAGGAATTCAGCTTATTTAGTAGTATTTAGTTTACGGTAGGTTAGCATTTCCCATAGACAAACATATATATATATATATATATATATAGAGAGAGAGAGAGAGAGAGAGAGAGAGAGAGAGAGAGAGAGAGAGAGAGAGAGAGAGAGAGAGAGAGAGAGAGAGAGAGAGAGAGAGAGAGAGAATAAATGATTTTGGATATACCTTCACCATCAGGAGTTTAAAATACTATGTTGCTTCTTTTTGCTTTCAATTAAATGCCCCTTTTTTCTAAATTAATTCTTTATTATATGCCTTTTTGCTACAAATAGATAGTAAATGGTTAATGTCTTTTAAAAGATTATAGAAAAGCAAATATTATTAGAATATTTTTCCCTCACTTATTCATATACCTTATTCTGGGAGATATTGAGACTGCAACAAGTGTAAAGAAATCATCAGTAGTTCAGTGATACTATGACCATGTTAATCTATAAATGTTCAAATGTTGCTATTTAAGTTCTTAGCCTTGACATCATCCTGTCCCTGCTTAAATTACATTGAACAGACAAGACACAGAGGCCCAGCACGATGAAAAACATATCTTGTAATCCAATTATTATTATTAATGATAGCAATAATGTTAATACTTGATTTATAATGAACATAATATCAGATCCTTTTTGATTTTTAGAAGCCTCAAAAAATTTATAGGGTGACTTTCTTGTTTTCTTATTTTTTAACCTCAAGTTCCAATCTTCTGGCTAAATATTGGCATGACATATGAGAGACAACTTTCTCTCTTGAGGTATTAATACTTCTATTCCACACTAGGTGGTAATGGAGCTGAAGGGTTCTGGACAAATGATTTCTTAATTTGAGAAACTTGTAGTGTGGAAACTCCTTCTATCAACATAGATTAATAAGTTATCTGCAACTTAAAATCTTAGTATTTTTGAAGACCAAGAAGTTAAGTCACTAGCTTGACATCTAGTATGTGAGAAAGAATTGATTAGAAATCCTGCTTTTAATGCAATATGACAAATAGCTCTGAAAACAACACACACACACACACACACACACACACACACACACACATATATATTGTTTGCAAAAGTATAATATATATGCATTTATTCTATGTACATGTATGTATCTAGTTAAATAAATATATTCACACATTTGCATTACATATTCTTTGGCCAATTTAATCTGTGTATAAATTTTATGGTATATTTGTGTGTGTGTCTGCAAATTGTGAAATCATTGAAGTGTGAAATTTAACTCTTTTCACTAGTAATATACAACTTTACACATACCATATGAATGATAACAGAGTTAAACTGATTTCAACAAGACACTTTCATGTTAAAATTTATTTTACAAATGAATTGTTCATATATATTTTATTATTAGAATCAGAGCTGGCAATTTTTCCTTTTAAAATTTTGAAACTCAGAACATATCATAGCAGAAGTGAAAAATCTATAATATATATTTGATAACTTATTCAATCAATGAGTTTTGTAAGTGATAAGTTGGCTTTACTTTTTCTTCTAAATGTTTCCATGCTATACTGTAAATTATAAAAATAAAAGGAAATTAAATTGATGAACTATTTTAATTATCGATAAGATGTATATTCATTTAATACCACTATTCACTCCTTGCTCGATATTGTTAGATTAAGCCACTTATAGATGTCAGATTAATTTTAGATAAAGAGGGGGTAATTTAACCTTAACTGATTTTTCAAACTTGTCTCATACACAGTAAAAATGAATGGTTGAAAAGTCAGCGTACTTTTCATTAGACTCTTGCTTTTATCACCACCAAAAGGTGTCTTTAATTTTCAATATAAAATTACAATATAATTGAAAATAATTTTGTACTATGTTACATAGCCTTAAGAATATAATCTGATGGGATTCACTATTGATAATGATAATGCCATTTTCCACCATAACTCCCATTTCTTTATATATAAAATTATATTCATGTTAATTGTTTTTTTAAGATTTCCTGTGCTTCAGAAAAAGAATGGCTTCTAAAATAGTTACATAAGAATGATAGGAAAACAATTTCATAGCTTTATAGATATTTGCTCTGTTAAATAGTTTGCCATTGATGAGATGTAAGGGATGAGGGTAAAGGGTTAAATCTGCAGGTGCCAGTAAGGTGATGTATATTACCATTTTATACAGTGGGCTGTAATTGTTATTGAAAACACCTGATAGTGGATGACTTAAATTGAAATCAATTACTTTCTTAATCTTTTTAAGGCATTCCTCAAATGCTTGCATCATTGGTGAAAGTTCAGGCATCTATTGATTATAGGGAGAAAGACTTTCATAACATAGTTACTGCTTATAGGAGAAAATACATTACCTACATGAGGTGGAATTTTAAAAAAATGAAAATAGTAAACGTTCAAAGATTAATGGCATCTGCTGATTGGATCACCTCTAATTTTGTATACACAGGAGAGAAATATATGATGCTTAAAGGAGGTATAATTTTTATAGAAAAAAGAAAGATTTTAATTTTCTAAAATTATTTTGTGAGCTCTGATGTTTTCTTCAGTGTTTAAGAATTCTCCGACAAATGCATATTATAATTAAAGATGAATATGCATCTTCTGTTCAGTTAATTTTTTTCACTCTATCAAAGATGCATGCAGATTTGAACTTGTAACCAAAAAGAGTGCTTCCATGCTTCAAATTGCCCAAAGACCCCCAGGGATAGAAACTTGACCTGCTTTTATGAAACCATAGAATTACATTTATACAAGTTACCCCATGGGAAAGGAATGAACTGATCCCAATTCAAACCTTAATATTGGAGACTTGTGGGTCAAATTTGATTTTTCTTCCTCTTAATACCTGTTTGGATACTAAAATTAGTAACTGGATGGATCTAAGAAATCTTTTTAATATTATTCACAAATAACATTTCTTGTTTTTGTTTTATTTTGTAGTTATGTTTATTTTCTTTTGTAGCAAAACATTTAGAAGTTTTTTTAAATTCTGTTTCATCCCATCCAAAGACACAGTTGGTTTTAGGGAAAAGAAAGATTTAGTGAACTCATAAATATGTCATTAATTTATAATTACACAGGACTCTCGTTATCAAAAATAGAAACCAGTATCATCTCATTTTAAGTTGTCCTGCTGACTTTTATTTTATTTTTTAGAATACAGAGATCTCTTTAAGATTACAATAAAATCTTACCAGACTAACACATTTGAACAAAATAAATTTTCTGTCTGATAAAACCACAAAATGGGATATCAGAGGTCTGATCCTGCTTTTTAATATGTACTTTAAGTGGTAATGAGGTTGCATTGGTCACATTTTTTTTTTCAATCCTTTAGTCTTAACAATATGTTCAGAAGTCTTTGGTACATGAAAGGTTTATTTTGTGCTGAGGCAGAAGAACAGTAAAGCAAAAGTCCTTCTCCTCTGACAACTCTTAATTGGAAGCCCTCTAGAAAGTCTCCTGGGCAACAAGGTGATGTAGTTGATAGAGCACCCGGGGCCTGGCCTCAGGAAGAACTGAATTCAAATCCAACCCCAGGTTCTTCCTAGATATATTATGCTGGCCAAGTCACTTAAACTTCTTTGCCTCAGTTTTCTTATCTGTAAAATGAGTTGGAGAAGGCAATGACAAATCACTCTAGTGCTTTGCCAAGAAAAACCTAAAACAGACCCCAAAGAATTGAACAAGACTGAAAGTGACTAATCAACAACAATAGGAGGACCAATGAGGACCTCTTTCCAGGTTTTCTTTCTCTTCCTAAGCCCACAATCATATTACTGAAAGCACATGGAAAGTTTTGTGATTAGAAATTTGGGGCTAAAAGTGAGGAATGGATCTTTTAATTAAATTAAATAAAATAATAATTTGAAAGTTCCTTCCTTTACTTTTCTATTGTTTAACTTTCCTAACATTAAACTTAAGTATCATCTCTAATTTCCTTACAAGAAGAAATCAAAGAGGATTATTGGAGTTTCTCCCTAGGAAGAAATACTTTTTAGGCTTATGAAGACATCAATAATTTTTTGTGGACAAGCTAGAAAGTTATATAGTGTTTTTTTACTAGCTTCATAAGTCATAACCATACATTTTAAAAGAGAGTTTTGTTTTCATTTTTATTTGAGCAAAAACTTATTTCAGTTGTAAACTGATACTGTCAGTGAGTCCACATAACTACAACTAATTTGACTAAGATTGAAATCAGTGGCCAATTATTTAGATATGTCCAGTTTGGCTTCACATTGACAAAAATAGCTGAACATTTGCTGGGTTATTTGCCTTCATTTTACCTCATTCTGAGGTAAAAACTACCCAAGAGGTCCTTCTTTAATTGTGAATGAAGAAGAGGAGATGACCTCATTGCCTCTAGTTGACAATTTACACATCTAGTCCAGTTAATATAGTCATGTTTCCTTTTTATCTCAATGACTGACTGCAGTTTTATTTCTTTCATACAGTCTAGTATGACACAGTGGGAAGAGGACTGATTTGGTGATAGAGAACATGTATTTGAACCCTCAGTTTTGTTCTTTTGATATAATCTTACACAAGTCATCTTCCTTCTCTGGCTCTCAGTTTCCTAATATGTAAAATGAGAAAGTTGATCTAGGTGATTTTCAGTGTCTTTTTTCAGCTTTAAGTGAAAAACCTGTGATAACTGATGGTATAACTAAGGGAATTAAAAATAGATGAAATATTCAGATTAATTTTCTTTTTCAAGTTCTAATAAAGAAATATGGGGGGAAAGAAAGGATATATAGGTGGCTAGAAAACATTTTACATATTTTTCCCTTATTAATTTTTTTTTACTATCAAAATAAAACACTGTATGAAAATATCCTTTATGTCTAGTTTCTTTTTAAATATAGTTACAATAATATTCTTTTTTAAAATGAAAAAATACTTTCCAAGTACTGAAGTAGATATGAAATATGAAATAAAAATAGTTTTAAGGTAAATTTTTTTTCTGTGAAATTAGAATAATGTCTTACTTTTCAGGACTTGGAAGCCCCAACTCCATTAATTTTCAAATATTTTTAGTTCAGTTTTCCATTTTGAGTTTAGAAAAAAAAATAGCATAGTAGATTCTGCAATTGACCTAGAGTCCTTGTGCACTAACTTTCTCCCCCACCCTTTTCTTTTTGGGAGGGGGTTAAGTGAGGGCCCATGACAGGGATGCTGTTTGTTTTTCACAAAAGTTGTTTGTGATTTCAGGTACTCCTGGGAAATCTCTTGATCAGATTCACATCTGTTCCTGTCAAAGTGGGTGCTAAGATACCGGTCACCCAGCAACCATGTCCAAGAGGGAATTGGGCCGATAATAACTTCAAAAAGGAATGACAGATGCTAGATTAGGATGAAAGACAAAACGCATGAAAAATGAGCTTGTTAGAATCAAAAAATTGTTCAAGCACCTTTATGCAAATTAAATGAATATTGAACATTTGCATGCAGTAATTTCTACTTTTTCTGTTGATTGAAAAGAAAAAGGATGGTACATTTATAACCACAAATGTGACTTCTTCTTTTTTGCATCAATTAATGTACAAAGCAGTATTCTTTAAAAAAAAAAATAAGATTAGCCATCTGGGTTCTTAGCTCTATACCATGAATGTCACAATATTTTTCTAATGAAAGTAGTTCTTTTGGAAAAAATATTTTATCTGCAAATCATTATAATAAACAAACAATCCTATCTGAACTGAAATTATTTTCAATGAATTCAATTCCATTTTTTAAAGTAAGGATTTCAATAGTAACCTTTTTCTGTTGTCCTTGAAATTGGTTAATGTACATTAATAAAAGATCACACAGGATGAGTTCACACCAAATGCTAAGGTTTCTGATTGACTGGTCAAACAAGACTGCTTTAAAATAAAAGCTAGTGGCTCATACTTAAAGAATGATACTAGAAAGCTCCCATAAAATAACATCATCCCACTTTTAAGGTGTTTCTTGGATATTCCATGAATTTTTCTATTGAAATATTCATACAACAATCAGAGTTTAGAAAGGCCTGATAAAATGTTCCGATTGAGAAAGGATTCTGTGTCTTGGTTTAGCAATGTCTAATGTGGTCACGTACAGAAATTGATTTTCTTCAGAAATTAATTAATTTTTCATATCGCCCTAAGCTGCAGTTAAAAAGAGTGCATACTTGTCTGTTTTTTCCAGAAATATTGCCTAATCATATTAATACCATTGCCCCAAGGATGAAAAGATAATTGTACAAATGCATTTGGAAATATGTATCACTGAGTATTTATGATTAAATTATGCAAATGACCCAGCTCTCATCCTTTCCAGACCCAGATTGTCTAATTAGGATTGATATGCTGAATAGATGTTCCAGAATTTGAATACAAGCATGTCCAAGGAGCAGAAAATTGGAAATGACAAGGCTGAAATCCTAAGAAAACTGTCTTTCTCTTTTATACTTTGTTAATGTGGTGTTAGCAGTTGCAGTTTTTCCTTTGGCTATATTCTGACTCATGTGTTCCTGTGAGAAACAACTCTACAAAATGAATTTAACTTTAGCAAATAATAGTTCATTTCCCTTCAATAGTGATTTTTAAAATTACATACCTAATCAGTGTTCTAATATTCAAAATTTCAAGTTTCTTTAGACAACATACATTAATTCTTAATTAGACAACGACTATTTTTACTGAGTTAGGTCTGGAATTATATTTCTAGTTTGTAACCATTTTTAGAACATTTTCCTACTCTTATTTTGAAACACATCTTCCTACCATTTTCCTATAGGATATATTTTCTTAAGTCTGCCTTTCATTTATCAAGCAATTAAACACATACCCTTTTAAACTAGCATGCATTTTAAACAATTGATTTGGAGGGGAGGTTGGAAACACTACACTTGAAAATGAACAGTGTTCAAATTTGAGGTCCTCAGCAGGTTTTCTCCCTCATTTATTACGCTCATTCATCTTAGAAGGAAGGGTGGTAGTAAGTAGTTATGAAGAGTACTGAACTGTCAGTACTCCAGCCATTGTTAAGCAGCGGGTAGTCACTCCCTCTGAACTCTGCTGGCTCCTGCTTCCCATCTGCAGGATGATGGATTGCTATGTTTAATACATTTCAGCTTTTGTCTGTCATAGTGTGGACAGACAGCACTATCAATGATTTCAACAGTGATTAGAGAATAGTTTCTACCCACTCCTATTGGCCAGACAGATTCCAGGAATGTTTGAAGTAACAAACTGGTTGGCAGTTTCACCACACAAACGTGGGGTTTGATATCAACTGTATGCTCAATGTTTTAAACCAATACTGAGCCCCACTGAGAATTGTTAAGACTACATAACCACTTTAGAACAAAATTACACAAGACAACATTAAAAAACGTTTTGATTCTCAATCTAAAATATTCATCCCAAGTGGTCTCAAGTTTGCAGATAAATTAGTATTCTTTTTATAGTAGCAATAAGTGTTTCCTAATAGGAATACATTCCATAGACTAGGATGTCACTGGTGTTATGCCCATCAGTCCTGAAGCATTTAGTGACTATTGAGAAGGTAAATGTACAGGGATCCTGGTAAAAAACAGTACATTGTGACATGGCAAGTATCATGCTGGGATTTGCTAGACTGTGAGTGCTTTGTGATTCAAAAGTCCAAAGACTGAATGATTCCAACAACCAGAGGTCTCTTTCCACCAGCATAACATTTTCCCTAAACTGTCTTATTGTATTTATAATGGTGCCAAGGAAATACATTTGAGAAAAGGAAAAGAAAATGTTCTTTTAAATCTCATATTATTAACATGGATAAAGTTTTATTTAAAGACTAGAATTTGCTTCTAAATTGAATAGCATTGATAAAAATGCTGTTAACCTTAGAAGATTAGCCTTTTAAAAGGATTAATTTATCTTGTTTTGTTTTTTGGTTAATCATCCAAGCCAATAATTCAGGTTGTGTCTAATTTTCACTTTATTTTGAAATAAAAAAATCTAAATCAGGAGACATTACTTGATTTCAAAATAATGTTATTAATAGCATAGGATAACTAAAAGCACTGATGACCAATAGTAGAGGCCTGATAAAGGCTGCCAATAGTACAAGTTCATACTATTCTACACAATCATTTCAGATTGACTTGTTAAACTTCTTTTCAATTTAAATTCTGTTACCAGTGTATTGGGCAATTCCACACCTTGTGAAGTACTCTTTTATCAGAAAAAAAAGTCAGACTTATTCTAAAAATGATAGAGTTTGTAAAATTTTGTCCTTGAACTAACATTGTGCTGTCTATATTTGTGAGTTATTTGCAAAATACCTTTCTTCTAAATCTAGATTTTTTTAATTGTGTAAGCATAACATCCTGATCTGATACTTTTAAGAGACGGCACACCAAGACTTTCCTTGTTTGCTACATACTATACTATACATACATACATTGGTAAAAATGAAAATATCATAGCTATGTACCTAGCTATTATCTGAACATTAGAAAAGGGGCCATGCCAGATTCATGCCAGATGATTCATGCCAGATTGGAAGAGAAAATGAAGGCAGCAGGTTTTTCATCAGGAGCAAGAAGTTGGGGGTGATAACAGATGAGAGTATAGATGTCTACATGTGCCCACACATCCATACATGTACACAAGTCATTATGGAGTATAACACAATGATTGAGGTATAATTGAATGTATCTCAAAGGAATGTGCCTTGATGTCTTAGACTTATGGTAGGAATAAATGTAAAATAGTAGGTCAGTGGTCTGATTCTTTTCCTCAATTCTTTTAAAACCACTATGATCTAGAGTTGGTCAGGAATTTGGCAGACATCTAGTCCAAGGGTTCTTAATCTGAGGTCCTTGAATTTAAAAATATTGTCAACTAGAGTTCAATCAATTAGTTTCTTTAGGAATCTTATGTATTTAATTTTATGATAAAACATTCTGGGATATCAGTAGATTAAGAAGCCTTGATCAAACCTTCCATTGTACAAGTAAGGAGCCTTACAAAAGATCATATTGTTAGTAAATAGGACTTCAATTTATATGTTCTAGTCACAGTTCTTTTATATCTTTTTGAATATTGTGCTCTTTTATTGGTCAACACTGTGCTTGTGAATTAAACCTTGATTAAGCATTGCAAGATAAGAGTAAAATTCAAAATAAGAGAGATAGATTGTAAAAGTATACAGGGGAGGTCTAAAAAAGACAGTTTAAGGATGATGATTGGGAGATTAAGAGGATCTCAAGACAAATTTCAGGATTTTGAATAGGTTTTTATCCTATTTACTCTGCTCAAAATATTCTTCCATATAGTTCTGGTATGATATTGTCTATGGAATCAGAGGATAATGTTTAAAATGAACTCTGGACTTGATTCAATTCTTCCCTTGTATTGATTTTTATTATTGGATCCTTTAAATTGTGTTTGACTCTTCGTGACTCCATTTGGGGTTTTCTAGGTGAAGATACAGGAGTGGTGTGATATTTCTTTCTCCAGTTCATTTTATAGATGAAAAAGTTGAAGTAAATGAGATTAAATGACTTGCCAAGAGCCAAAAAGCTAGTAAGCGTCCAAAACTGAATTTGAACTCAGGTCTTCAAGATTCTAAGTCTGATGCTCTATGGAGTGCACCATCTAACTAGGATTAACTAGATGGCTTCTAGGATTTCTACATTTACAATTCTATTATCTTTAGGCATGAATGCCCTATTGTCAAATTACAATATGACTCAGTCTGATTTTTACTTGACTGTCATTTCTGCTATACATGATATTAAATAAGAGTTTGTATTGTTGTAAATATAAAGTTACATGAGCATAAAAAAATCCTTGATGAATGTGACCATATTTTGTACAATTTAATAGGGAAAATATCCTATCTGGCATATATCTTTTCATTAGCACCTTTTTTTATGTCAAGATAATGGCTAGGTACATAGACAATAACAGTTATGACATTTTCATTTTTACCAATGCATTCTCATAATCTCCAGCATGAGAAAAATGGACTAAAAAGTAAATGATACTTATGCTTTTGTCTTCCATTAAATAGTTTAAAGACATCAAATAGATCTACAGACTGGAACTTGGTTTCTTTTTACCCCACCAATGTAAGGTATCATAGGATTATCATAGTTGGACCTTCGATGATATCTAAGCCAACTTCTCAATATACATATGAGGAATTGAGGGTCAAGTCACACAAGTGTGAAGCAGCAGAGATAGAATTTGAATTCAGGTTCCCTGACTTCAAACCCAAGGTTCTGCTCTACCTCACTGCCTACAGAAATTCTTTACATTTGCATGAAAAAGGAGTGTTTGGGTTGTTTTAAATAATAGTTTAGAATATACCTGATTTGATCAATAATACATTATTGTAATTGTCTAACAAAGCATGCATTGATTGAAATGGTATGTATGTATGTATATATTTGTGTATGTGTGTTTATTTTATTTCTGTGTGTATGTGTGTTTATTTTATTTCTGATCAGCCAATCAACAATCACAATTTATTAAATAGTTACCACATGCTATTATTGGTGCAAGAGATACAAAAACAAGAGAGAGCTAATCACTGATCCCAACAAACTTATTTTTTTTAATCCAGTTTATTTTTCAGTTAACAAAAATCTATTTTCTTTTCTTCCTATATCTCCCTTTAGAAAAAGAAAAGAAACTTAAAAAGAACTATATATATTTACACAAAACAAATACCCACATCAATACTATCCTAAAAAAAAAAAAAGACTAAATTTGCATATCTGTCTTAGGAGATAAGTAAGATTTCTGATTTCTTTGAAATAATTTTTGGTTATTGTATTAATCAGAGTTCTTAAATCATTCAAGCATGTGTTTATGTTGGGATTGTTGTATACATTGTTCTCATGTTTCTACTACACTCTGCATCAGTTCATACAAATCTTCTCAGATTTCTCTGAAATATCATCTTCATCAAAGTAGTTTCAATATGTTTTTATTTCTTTGTTTAAGAGTCTTTGTGGCCATAGCAATCACTGAGGAAAATAGTGAATTCCTCATCTCTGCGAAGACTTCTAATGAGCTGATTGTCTTCTTAATGAAGATGTTATAGGTGAGATTTGTGTTTCAGGTGTGAATTGAATAAGATAATTTCATAGCCCCTTGTAACTTTTCGCTTCTTTTAGGTTATTTAAACTGAGTCATTTTAATATCATGTTAAATATGAAATCAGTACCTCTAAGTTCAATATGTAAGGCTGTGTTCAGTGTCATGGTGAATCATTTTTATTGAAATCTATAGGTTAATCTTCCTTTTTTCTAGATTATAATGAAGTTTGAACATATAGAAAGCCATTTTTATTGTTTGTATTGTTGTAAATACAACAAGCTATGTACTTTAGCATCCATTTTAACCCCCAAAATGTCAACAATAAGAGATTTTTGGATGAGGAAAAAAACTATTTCATTACCATATTGTCTTTTTGAGATTTATATATTTATCTTCCATGTGTCTAAAATTATCTTTTAAAAGATATTACTAAATCAAAATGCAAAGCATGAACAAAAATCTATTTTGGTTCTTATTCTCACACCTCCTCTTGCTCAATGTGGAAATTCATTTTAAAATACAGTCTAACTCTATAAATTTGATATAAATACAGTAATCATGAACTTGATGAGCTCTTAAAATTTTCTTTTATAAAATGATATTTAACAAACTTTGGTTGATATTAATTTTAATAATATTTTTATTTAAAGGTATTGACGTGTTTAAATCATCCAGTAGCAATATAAGAAAAAATGCTGAAAGTATATGAAGAAAATTATTTTTATTATTCTTCTGAGAATAGCATTAAGCATTTAAAAATGTTTCTTATAATTCTTTCACTTATCTTAGGCAAAGTATTTTACAGAAGTTGAAAACAAGTATCAACTATGATTTGAAAAATTTACTTTACGGGAAGATGGAATATGTTTTGAAAGGCATTTTTAAAAATAAAATTTAAGATTTAACCCAAACAAAATTAAATTATTTTGAATGAAAAAAATGAAAAGAAATTTAATAATAACCTGCAATCTTATGTATTCAAAATTAGTTTAGAACTATCTTCAAACATTTTAACCTAAAACTTGGAGTCTGACAATTACTGTGTAAACTCTTCAATAGGATATAATCTTCCTTGTTTCAGACAACTATGCCTGCTCCTTTGTCAGTGAATTTATGAGTGTCTTGACGGTTTTGTAAATTATGTAGCACACACTGTTTCTCCTTTGTTAGATTGTGAAATTTAGTAGGTTGTTGAAATTGTGTCTGATTGATTTTCTCCTTGGCATTTTCCTACAAAGGAATTCAGTGTCTAAAATTCAGCAGGCGGGGGACAAATCCAGGTGGATTCCTTTTGTTTAAGCTTTCTTTATATGTCAGTAGATTTGTGATATTTGTGAAATGACTTTTTTTTAACCCTGAAAGTGCATAGTAGATCTACAAGTACATGACAGCAAAAGAATCTTAGTCCTATCTATTTTTTGAAATCTTCATCTTTTTTTTTATATTGAACTAATATTTTCTTATGAATTACTATTTTCTAACTATAAATGAATTTAATGATTTCTGAGGATGTTTTGGTGTGACATATTCTATGGTCTACTTTTCAGGGATTGTGTTTTAATATTTATGTCTATCTATATAAAGATTCTCTACATTACCATATTTAACTAAATAGAACCATTTAAAAACAAATAACGTGAAGAAGACAACATATTTCTTGCAATATATATTTTAGTTTCTATCTTGAAATGCATAGCTATAATAGAGATGTAGAAGAATCATTTTTATATTTCTAGCAATTACTTTAAATTATCAGAGACTTTTAAAATTCATTTGAGATACAGATTTCTAGTGCTCTGTGTGTGAGTTTATATGTATATGAAAATATTTAAGATGAAAGTTTATATAAAGATTGTTTTAGCAATATAAATTAGATACCAAAATGAATTTTTGTAGACTCCTCTCACAAAACACTGGGTTTAAACCACATGAAAACAAAACATCATGCCAAAATATCATTTTTAAAAAGGATTTTGGGGTAAAGGATAAGCTTTCATCAAGTTTAGAAGAACGATAAGATATTTTTCTAACTGCATTGCACAATATACAATACAGAATACATATAAACATACACAGATACTGTATCTATCTTTCTATTTATTCATTTATATATCCACATATACATACATGTTTCAAAATCTTAGTGCATCAACTGTTAAAGCAAAAACTTTTAAATTTCTTAAGCTATTAGAACTTAAAATGTACTAAAAAGGGTACCTTTTTGGGAACATGTACATGCATATATAAAAGTTTAAACAGCGTTTAGGGGAGGCTTATCTGGTTTTGTTTATATTTCTAAGATTTCTTGAGTTTCTCCTGATTTTAACTAAAGCTGACTACCATTAATCTACCCACTTAAGAGAAATTCTGGCCTGTTTTAAATGATACCTCTATAACTATGCAATAGTTTTCATTAGGCTCTCTAACCACATTATGTTGAAAATATTTCTCTGAATTTCTTTGTTTTCTTTACCTGTTTTTTCTACCTGTTAAATATTATAATTTCTTTTCTTTTCTTTTTTTATACTTTTTAAAAATTTTATAATAACTTTTATTGACAGAACCCATGCCAGTGTAATTTTTTACAATATTATCCCTTGCACTCACTTCTGTTCTGATTTTTCCCCTCCTTCCCTCCACACCCTCTCCTAAATGGCAAGCAGTCCTATATATGTTAAATATGTTGCAGTATATCCTAGATACAATATATGTATGCAGAATCGAACAGTTCTCTTGTTGCACAGAGAGAATTGGATTCAGAAGGTAAAAATAACCCGGGAAGAAAAACAAAAATGCAAATAGTTTACATTCATTTCCCAGTATTCTTTCTTTGGGTGTAGCTGCTTCTGTCCATCATTGATCAATTGAAACCAAGTTAGGTCTCTTTGTCAAAGAAATCCACTTCCATCAGAATACATCTTCATACAGTATCATTGTTGAAGTATATAATGATCTCCTGGTTCTGCTCATTTCACTTAGCATCAGTTTATGTAAGTCTCTCCAAGCCTCTCTGTATTCATCCTGTTGGTCATTTCTTACAGAACAATAATATTCCATAACATTCATATACCACAATTTACCCAACCATTCTCCAATTGATGGGCATCCATTCAATTTCCAGCCACTACAAACAGGGCTGCCACAAACATTTTGGCACATATAGGTCCCTTTCCCTTCTTTAGTATTTCTTTGGGATATAAGCCCAGAAGTAAGACTGCTGGATCAAAGAGTGTGCACAGTTTGATAATTTTGGGGGCATGATCCCAGATTGCTTTCCAAAATGGTTGGATTTGTTCACAACTCCACCAAGAATGCATCAGTGTTCCAGTTTTTCCGCATCCCCTCGAACATTCATCATTATTTTTTTCCTGTCATTTTAGCCAATCTGAGAGATGTGTATCTCAGAGTTGTCTTCATTTACATTTCTCTGATCAATAATGATTTGGAACACTCTTTCATATGAGTGGTAATATTTCAATTTCATCATCTGAAAATTGTCTGTTCATATCCTTTGACCATTTATCAATTGGAGAATGGCTTGATTTCTTATAAATCAGAGTCAATTCTCTATATATTTTGAAAATGTGGCTTCTATCAGAACCTTTAACTGTGAAGATGTTTTCCCAGTTTGTTGCTTCCCTTCTAATCTTCTTTGCATTAGTTTTGTTTGTACAAAGCCTTTTTAATTTGATATAACCAAAATTTTCTATTTTGTGATCAGTAATGGTCTCTAGTTCATCTTTGGTCACAAATTTCTTTCTCCTCCACAAGTCTGAGAGATAAACTATCCATGTTCCTCTAATTTATTTATAATCTTGTTCTTTATGCCTAAATCATGGACCCATTTTGATCTTATCTTGGTATATGGTGTTAAATGCGGGTCCATGCCTAATTTCTGCCTTACTAATTTCCAGTTATCCCAGCAGTTTTTATCAAATAATGAATTCTTATTCCAAAAGTTAGGATCTTTGGGTTTGTCAAACACTAGATTGCTATAGTTGACTGTTCTGTCTTGTGAACCTAACCTATTCCACTGATCAACTAATCTTAAATATTATAATTTCATAATTTCTGAAGCCTGATGTTATTATGGGAACATATAATGATCTAATGTCATATTTAAACTTATAATTTAAGAAATTATAAACTGTACTATATCTTATTATATAATATTACTATTTCTCAATTTTCTTATCTTTAAGATGTAGTATATTCTCTGTGTCATTTATGTGAGAAATTATTTCAAGAATTTGAATTTGAGATTTTTCAGGGATCCAAATTGGGCTCCATCTTATCCAACCCATACACAGAAGGAATTCTATCTCTATCATATTTGACAAGCTATTTTCCACTCTCTGCTTCAAACATTTCCAGGGAGACAAAGCCAAATACCTCTATAGATAGCCCATTTAACTTTTAGATACCTCTAACTCTTAGGAAATTTTACTTGCTTTTCAGCCTAAAGTTGTCTCTTTTCAGCATCTATTCTTTTTTCCTGATTCTGCTTTCTGGGACCAAACATAACAAATTTAATCTCTCTTCCTTGTGACATACCTTCAAATTCTTGAAGATTTGGTGATCACCATTATATTTCCCATGTGTTTCTTCTCCTGGTTGAACATGTCCAGTTTTGTTTTGTTTTGTTTTGTTTTTTTTTAAGATCATCATATGACATGACCTCAAGGTTCCGCATCTAATTGCCCTCCTCTAGATCTGCTAATTTATCATTGTCAATTTATTTAGTCCTATGTAGATATACATTTAAAGGAATCTTCCTTTTCTTCCCCTCTTCTTTTTCCCCCTCTCCTTTTCTTTATTCCTTCCTCCTTACCTTCTTTTTTCCTTCCCTTCTTCCTTCCCTCCCTGCTTTCCTTTATTTCCCATGTTCTCCTTTCTCTTCCTCCCTTCCTCCCTTTCTCTTTCCCTTTCTTATCTTCCTCCTCTCTCTTTCTTCTTTCCTTCCTATTTACTCCCTCTTTTTCTTCCTCCTTCCCTTTTTCCTTCATCCCTTTTCTCCTTCTTTTCCTTCCTCCCTCCCTCCTTCTTTTCC
Organism: Antechinus flavipes; assembly: GCF_016432865.1. Classification (NCBI taxonomy): domain Eukaryota; kingdom Metazoa; phylum Chordata; class Mammalia; order Dasyuromorphia; family Dasyuridae; genus Antechinus; species Antechinus flavipes. Next base: position 115,813,644 of record NC_067400.1, on the reverse strand, counting down.
TTCTTTTCTTCCTTCCTTCCCTTCTTTTTCCTTAAAAGCTTATATTATACTGTTCTCACAAGAACTTTCCCCTGCTCAATTTGCAATTTTCCCTAGTTTATTTCTTCTTAGGCAAACTGTTACACCTCCATTGTGCTTTCCCAATCTGCCTCCACTTCCAAGATCTCCCTATTATGTGTGTTAGACTTAGTTTAGAAAATTGATTGGCTTAGCTCATTGCAGCTCAAAACTCTCAAGCCCAAAAGTTTTACCAGCTCCTTGGTAGAAGGAACTACAGAAATTTACTACCACCCAGCCCAATTATTCTTTCATTTATAAGAGTTAGTCAACAATAGCTATTAATAGAGCATCAATCAGCTTTGTATAGTTGAAAGAGTGCTGAATTTGAATTGAATTTGAATCCTTTCTCAGAGCCTTTTAGCTATTTGGTGATATAAGTAACTTAAAGTCTAAGAGTCTGCGTTTACTTATCTGTACATGGTACAACTTAATACTATCTACTTTACAAGATTAGTGTAAGAATGATTTGCAACCCTTAAAGAACTATATACATGTGAGTTATTGTTATTAAACATATGGTTTGGGCAAAGCAATTTAAAAAACACTGGGAAAATTACAGAATTCAAGTATAGTTGTAAAAAAAAAAGTTGCTTAGCATCATTCAAATTGCAAATAGCTCTTAGTGGAGAGAGAGGACTGGGTTTTTTTTTTCTTTGCATATTCTTCTTATAAATTTGGCCAATATTTACTTTTCATGAACCTGATTTTCTATGTTCACTCACCTGATCAATCCTCCATTATTTTTAGAACAGAGAAGTTGTTTTAAGAGGTTTGGAATCCTAGTAATGTATATAGTTAACATGTTATCATCAACTGCCTAGTGTCAGTGATGTGTGAGTTTCTGGGTCGTAAATGTGGATATGCTCCACTTTGTTCATAACTTTTTATTAAATTTAATTATTTGTGGAGTATTTCTCCCAAACATTTTGGCTATTGTTTGCATTATTCTATGGAGAAAATGGGGGGACACTAACCAGGAGTTGAGAAATCTTAGTGAAGAAGGTGATACCAGGAAGTATCATGATTAGGTGGTCGCAGATTATGAGAAGCAGCCTTCAGGTTTTTCTGTTTCATTTTGTCTTGAATAAATCAAAGATCATAATAAGTCAGACACTAAATATGTCAAGATACAAAATGGGTGACATTTTTTATTTAATGGAAATCTTGGGAGAAAATTAACAATCCTTATATTTAACTATCATTCTAATGTTTTTGATAAGCAGATAGCTAGACCACGTGTTTTTTTTTTAATGGTAATAAAATGGTAGCATGCCTCTTGTTTTAAAGTTGATTTTATATTAATAATTCAACACAACTTTGAGCTGGTTATGTTTCTTTTCCCAGGGCTAATCCAGTTGACTTTCATAAATTGATTTTTTTATATGAGTGGATAACAGGATGGGGGAGAGGGAGGGAAAGAGGTTTGCCTCAGTGATGTGATCTGGAGTGATATGAATGATTTCACTCAAAATTGCCAATGCCACAACTAACCTATACAGCAAAAAAAGAAAAATTTCTTTTCTATAAGACATTGTTACTATTACTATACTTGAATTCTGTAATTTTCTCAGTGTTTTTAATTGTTTTGCCCAAACCATATGTTTAATAACAATAACTCATGTGTATATAGTTCTTTAAGGATTGCAAATCATTCTTACACTAATCTTGTAAGTAGATAGTATTAAGTTGTACCATGTACAGATAAGTAAACTCAGACTCTAGACTTTAAGTTACTTATATCACCAAACAGCTAATAGGCTCTGAGAAAGGATTCAGTATAGTATAAGCTTTTAAGGAAAAAGAAGGGAAGGAAGGAAGAAAAGAAGGAAAAGAAGGAGGGAGGGAGGAAGGAAAAGAGGGAGAAAAAGGATGAAGAAAAAAAGGGAAGGAGGAAGAAAAAGAGTATAAAACATTATAACTTAAAATATTATGGAAATATTCCTTTTTAAATTGTGTCAGTACATGCCTTTAGGAATCTATTCTTTATTTCGATCATAATTCAATATCAGTGTTGAGATATGAATAAGAAGAAAAACTCACAAGATTACCATTATCATTCTTCTAAAGAGTTCTAAGGATCATAGGATGGAAAATAAAATCATTTGCCTTAAATCACTCTTTATTTCTTCCAAAGACCCTGATCTTGACAATTTTTCTTTTAGAAATATTTCTCTCCCACAATCTGGAGTACTGTTTCAACACCTTCCTTTTTGCATCTAGTACAAAACTATATTCTAAAACTATGAGTGAATGAATGAATGAGTTGAGTTCTAGAAATAAGTGAAAAAGCAATAAGACCTAGGTTCAAGTGCTCCCACTGATGCATATTAACTATGACCTTCATATCAGTATCCTAGGCAACTCTGACTGTAAATTTCAGAGTGAATGCCAATTCTCATTGCTATCAAGAGTTTACCCATTGGAAGTCCCCTATATCTAGGAAATTACAGTTCTTTCAAAAGAATGATGAAGCTGCCCCTAAGACTTAATACTATATCACTACTATAATTCCATTTGAAGACTCTAATTCCTCCAAAAAATGTATTAAATGGACATACAATGACACAAACTCAATATTCTTTTTCTGTGTTTCATCAAGAGCAAGTCTTGGTAAGATTCTTTAATCAGACTGAGCAGTTATCCTTGCTTGTATATATCTAATAAACAAGTAAACCTTTTGAACAATGTTAAATTGCTTAGTTGTGTGTCAAATTTGGAACTTAATAGCCCTGTTGTCTTTTAAAATCAAATTAAGCATAGAGGTATTCCAGAAGAATCATTATCACAGTTTAAATACCTTGTAGATAATGTGCCATAGTTAAAAGAAAATCATACAAAGCAAAGCAATTTCAATGTCTTAATGATAGAAGCACTTCTTACTACAAGCAAACTGTGAAATATAGTTGAAAATGGAGGTTGCTTTAAAACTGCTATGTCTGAGCTGACCGCCAATCATGCTGGCTACCTTTCTCTGTTGTCCTGGTACTATATATTGGCTGTGTCTTTGATAAGGCTTGATTTTTGTCGTGTTCTCAAGTTCTCTTCATTTTTCTGCTATGCACATTCCATGCCAGAAATTTTCACCTAAAAAAATCTAAACACATTTTGAGAACCTTATGAACATTAATGAAATTAATTTCAGATTCTGACTTCTTAGTTCCATTTGGATAGAGTCACATAGTTCACTTCTCTCCACTCTTTCTAATCCACATTTGTGACAAGAGCAAAGAATTTTCAGTAACAGCTGATCAATAGAGAAGTCATGGCAGACAGCAATTCCCAGACAAGCTATTCTGCAGTGACCCTAGCAAAGTTGTAGATTTATTTTCCTTTTCCTAGACAGTCAAGTTCTACTCCTCAGTGGCAAGTTTTTTAGCCTTTAGTGTCATAAACAGCCGTACTTGTTTAAGCGAGACAGCCATCATCAAGAGCAGGCTCATAGTTTGGCAGCTGTAACTAAATTTAATTTTCACCTACATTTCACAGTTTATTCATGGCAAGAAGTACTTCTTCCATGCAAGCGTCATTCTGCTGGACTAACAAAACTGGGTACAGATTTCTTTTAACAAATAATTTAAACTTTATTTACTACTAAAGATAAAGTAATAGGATATAAATTCCTCATACCTTAAAAAAATAGATTTAGGGGCAGCTAGGTGGCACAGTAGGTAGCATGGTCATCCTGGAGTCAGGAGAACGTGAGTTCAAATCTGGCTGTGTGATCCTTAAGTCATTTAATTCTGCCTTGTCACTCTCCCAAAGTAGATTTTTAACTACTTTCAATTTTGTTGTTTACTGAGAGCTTGGGCAATTCCCTACTCTCACCCCCCTTCCAGGGAATAATGAAATTTACAGAAGATAAAAATAAAGGTTTGGAAGACAAAATCCAGAGATTGTTTATATCTTGTTATAAAGTTTTTCTTTTTCTTGGTTATTCCTTTTGACTTTAGTAACATCAATGAAGATAACATGGTACAGAAGAAAGGACATAAGGATAAGACCTCAGTTTTAAGACCCAAAGCTACCACTTACACATTTTATATCCTTAGTCAAATTACTTCTTTATACGTCAATTTCTCGACTGCAAAAGTAGGAAATAGACATGATAAAACTCATATTACCTACTGAGGGTTGCATGAGATAATGTATTTGAAAGCTTTTTGTAGTCACAAAAATACTATGCACGAATGTATCATACACTATATATTTATGGGCAGTAGCCAGCTGACTGCCAGATAAGTAATGGCTCTAGATTTGTGCCTCTTCTTTATTGTAAGACTATCACGTTTTGGCCCCTAATAATAATAATAATAGTGCCTTAGATTTATGTTATGGCTGTACTTTATTAGAGGGTAGTGGGGTATTATAAGCCTAGGAAATATTTTTAGTGTTTTCTCCTCAATTTTACTTGAGTCTTTTATCTATTTAAGAAAGGGGGGAAAAGAAGGTAATCTTTTCTTCCAAGTTCATAAATCACATTTTTCTAGAAATCTAACCTTGATGACATTAATATCAATAAAATTAAAATCTAATTCATCTATATACTTACTGATGTGGCCTGTAGGATTTTATTCTCTTCTTTTCACATGTTTTATTACCTTCCCTTATTTTGTTTTTTATCACTTTCTTTCTCTGTGTTGTATTCATTTTCTTTCTTTCTTTCATTGTCTTGTTTTTTTCCTAGAGTTTCTTCAACAATGGATATATCCATATTATTGAATAAAGACTTAAAAACTGAAATCCAGATATTAGAGACTACTGTACAATAGTTTAAAAGATATAATAGATTATTCTAGAATCATATGCTTATTTAATGTGCATTTTTAAAAAATTGAATGGGGTAGGCAGCTTCAAGTGAGGAAATTTTTAGACCCATACAGATCAGCATCTTCTTGACTAGATCATAAAGTCACAAAGCCAGTATGTGCTATAAATAAATGTGAAATCACATCTTTCCCCTTAGATTTATCCTCTATATATTACTTCATGTTACATTTCACTAGTGTGAATATCATGAGGGAAAAGTTTAATTTTATACTTTATTTGGAAACTGTAGACAAAAAAGTATTCTTTCTTTGAAAAGATTCTGCTTCTATTTGGGGGCTTCTTATCACTGAATAATCTCTAAAATCCCTAATAATTCTAAATTTGTGATCTTTATCCACATTTAAAAGTTGATCCTTTATGAAGTATAGAAAATTAAAATAAAGGGACATTTCATTCTTTGACAAATTCATAAATGATTTGTTTTGATAATAACAACTAATATTTGTAAAGTATTTTACATTCTTTTCAGTGTAATTTTATAAAATAAGATGTAGTAGAATTCTAGTTTTGTATTTTTTTTTAATATGTGGAGCTGTGATTTCTTTCATCTTGGTAGGGAACTTCCAGTGAGAAAATTCCTTCTATCAATTACAAATCAACAACTGTTCTGAAATTTACAGTTATACAAGATTACTCAGGGCATAGAAGTTAAAATGACTTACTCACTTCTAGGACGTGTTAGGAGCAGGAGCTGAGCCTAGGCTTTCTGGACTCTTAAGAACTATGTCACATCGCATCTCCTTTATACATAGTATAAGTTTAATGGATGGGCAGTTAGGTTGCACAATGAATAGAGTGCCTAGATTGAACCTTCAGACACTTACTATGTGAACTGAGACAAGTCAGTCTACATTGTCTCAGTTTCCTCATCTGTAAAATGAGCTGGAGAAGGCAATAGCAAACCATGCCAGGATCTTTGCCACAGAAACTCCAAATGGGTTACAAAAAGATAGATATGATCACAATTACTGACACAATGACAAGATGTTTAATGTATGTTTACTAAAATTGAAATTATTGAGAATACAACTAGTGCTCTAGGCCAAAGTCTAAGACCCTAAGTTGCAGGGAAACTACTGTTCTGCATTGGCAGGAGGAATTTCCTCATCTGAGAACAGATATTTCATTGTAGCAACAGAATCACATGTCTAGGCCCTATTAAATTCTGCATTGAGTACTCCTTCCATATTATGTGAAAATATTATTTTTGTATTAAGACAGTAGGCATTTATCAAAGTGCTGAAATCTTTGAGAGTTATATTTATAATATTACTGTTCTTATTCTCTTGGTTCTGCCCAATGTACTTTGTTTAAGTTTATACCAGTCATCTCAGGTTTCTAAAGAGAAGTTAATTAATCAAGGGATGATGAATTTTTTAATTTTCAGGTTAACTGTGGAGAATTTATAATTTTCACTGAGATATCCATACTGTTCAAATGAAAGATGTCTTGTAATATTGAATCAAATAAAAAGAGGCTTCTGTCTTTTTTTCCTTATCCCTGTTGCTCTATTTTATCTAGTGAGCCTCTTCCTACGAAACTTTAAACAATACTTATTATGTAAGGATACTTTGATCTGTCACATTCCAAGAGAGGTAATAATTTATTAAAAATTTCATAGCTATTCTTTTTTTCAATGACCTTCTAATGATTTGATTCCAATCACTTTATAGGATTGAATCTAAAACTAATTTTAATGAATCTTTTGCTGCTAAATAGGGAATAAGGCTCATTTTATATTAAGTAAAAGAAAAAATTTCAGAACATAAAAATTTGTGTTTTATGTTAAGTAATATTTTCTTTATATCTGAGTCAATATGGAGGAGATCAAGAATATAATTAAAGTTTTGGTTGGGTCAGGGTCAGGGGAGAAGGTACTGCAGAGAACCTTGGGGGAGCTTCCTACCCTCGACCTTTATGAAGTCATAACTTTATGTAAGAGAAAGTATTTAGTTCTCATCTCTATATGTTGACCTCAGGATCATTATCTTGAACTTCTAATACCACAACTCCTATGTAAATGTAGTGGATTATTTATATGTAACACTCAGAGTCAGCTATAAAGAGTACAAAACTATATTACTATGCAATGTAAAGAATACAGGTCATTAATTTCTTGGTATTGTACTTAGTCACTGAGTTCAATTTGACATCTTTACACACAGAGGGATTCTCAAATAAAATTTGTTACTGAATAGTTATGAGAAATTTCAAATAATTTTAAAACAATGGAGAAAGGAATTCCAAGTTGCTGGCTTTTTTGTTGGTCAGGAGGATAAGTGAAAATTTCCCAAATAACTTTCATAACACAATTAACACAAATTCAAGGATTACTAGTTTAAAATTTTGTTAAGTATAATAAATTGGAGACCAGGGTGGGAGGAAAGATGACAACTTCGGGGGATGTTTTCCTGAAAAAGACTTTTTCCAAACTATGGATTATGGTTTTTAGTAGAATAGATAAAATATTTGTTAAATATTTAAGTTAGAGTATTCGTATCTTTCTGGTCATCATTTAATCAAATTGAACTGATACCATGATACAGCAGAAAGAGCATCAAATTAGAAGTAGAAAGACCCATAACTTTGTCTATTATTTATTACTCACTAGTTGTAAATTCTCGATTAAATCTCTGAATATGTTTCCTCATCAAAAAAAATGGAGATAGGAATATTGGATAACTTCACAGGGGATTTTGAGAGTGTCGAGCATATGAAAGTTCTTTGGGAAATTTTCACTTATCCTACTGACCAACAAAAAAGCCAGCAACTTGGAATTCCTTTCTCCATTGTTTTAAAATTATTTGAAATTTCTCATAACTATTCAGTAACAAATTTATTTGAGAATCCCTATGCAAATATATTCCTCATCTAATAATGCCTATGTTCTCTTTTTTCAGAATTCTAGAAAAGGTGAAAAATAATAACTTTTGATTTTATTAAGTGTGGTGAATGTAACATAAAAGTAAATTATTAACATATTGCTAATTGGTAATTTTCCCCAAAAATGATTTTCTAAAACACAAACATAACACACAACTATTTGGTAATAAGAGATTTGATGTGATTTTAGAGTTATATGTATATTTATCTATTATATCTATGTATGTATACATATATACACACATATATATATGTTTAGGGACATTGATTAGCAAAAACATTTGTGAAGATACTAAGTGTTTGGGGATGTCATGGTAATGCTACTAAACAAAAAAATAATGATACTTAGTATGTAGGATTAAACTATGACCTAAGCATTTAGCCCAAGATATGGTTTTCCCTTGTTGCTATCCCTCCAGAATGCTATGGAAGATTAAGTCAGTATTTTTCTTTTGGTGTCTAAAAATGTCATTACTGATAGAACAAAAATTTTATTTGAAAATAGCATAGACTCAGCACCTAAATAAAGGTCATTTTCTTCCTCTAGTGCTTCATTTTTATCACTGAACTCTGCTTCTAAAATTTCTTCTTTAATGTCAGTCCTTAGCTCTGCAGCCAAAATTATCTCATACTTTACAACCATGTCACCTTCTCCTTGAAATCTCTCAATGACTTCCTTTACATCATTCTCTCTATTAAGAAGAATAGAATGAAAGTAATCCTACTTTTGATGTATACATCTATTAGTTTCCTATTTAGTTTAAAATTAATAATATCCCTTTTTATATATGTACATATATAAACACATTTACATCTATACGTTCTATTGGATAAATATGCTCTTCAGATTGTCCCCCCCCTTTTAAAGTTGATTTTTAAATGCATTATGTGTTTCATTATATCTATGTCTTCAAGAAGAATGGAGAAATACTAATAATTTTTATTTAGTTCCTTCTATCTCAGAATTAGCCAAACTCTCATCTAGACTTTTTCACATGGTCTTTCTAGAGAAAGGCAAAGTTATGAGAAGGAAAAGGAAGGGGAATTATATTGTACAATCAATCAGCAAAGCATTGGCTAGGAGTCAAAAAATATGGTATACTCTGTCATTACCTGACTTCATCATCTTATTAATTACCTTTAGACCTCAGTTTCCTCATCGTCAAAAGATTCCTATTCCAATATCTCTAAGATCTATTCTAGTTTTGGCAACCTACAGTTTTTAGATAAAGAGGTGGTAATAAAAATGGTAATAAAAAAACAAGAGATTTAGGAACATATTATGTATGGAAAGATGACTCTCTTGGTGTTCTGTCTTTTCCAGGGGGAAATCAGGTGAAACTAAGGAATGCTGCTTTTAGGAGTCATCACAGAATGGTTCTTAGTTTTAGGAAGGCATTCATTACTAAAACTTTAGTTAATGAAATGCAAGTTTTGCTTCCCAATAGATCGGCAAAATAACTGAAGAAGAGATGTGATCATATAAGTATCTCCAGACAAATATAAATATGTGTGTAACTGTATAAACATACATGTCACAGAACAAATTATTAAACTGGTGTTTTAATTAACATATTAAAGTAAAGAAATTATGGAATTTCTATCTTCTCCATTTTCCTCTTCATTTCTTACTGTTTTCTATTACTATTATACTTTTATTTGCTTGAATAATTCAAAATCAAATAAGCCCAACATTATCATTTCTAGATTGAGTAATTTTAAAAATCTATTTCAAAAAAGCAAGTTAGTATTTAAAAGAAACTGTGTGGTTACATTTTTTCTAACATGTTTGCCCAAGAATAGGGAGAGAAGCAGAGTCAAAAATAAAGGAAGAGTCAAAATGTTTATTTATAGTCATGAAATGATTGATTTTGCAGAAAATAAAAGCTATAGATGAAGAAGAATTAAAAAAACTTTTTAAAAGTTCTATAGAAGTGAGCATTACAACTAAAAGAAAGGTGAAAAACAAAGAAACAAACAAACCAAAAAAAAAAAAAAAAAACCTCTTTGAAGTGTGTAGAGATCCAGTTGAACAAAGCCTGTCCTTGAAAAAAAAGGACCAAAGATAACTGAACAGAATATTAAGAGCAAATGATAGCAAATTTTTAAAAAGAGTACACAAATACGAGGATATAAATGCAAAATCCTAAGGTAATTTGGAGTGAAACAGTCCAAATTTTAAACATTTTAGATCTCATCAAATCTCTAAATCTTAAAATCTCAAATGTCCCAACTGCCCGAAGGGCTCATTTGTGCCTCTAAAATCTGTATCCAGTCTACTTCTCCAAACTCATTGCTCATTCCTTTCCACATAAAATATAGTCCAGTCAAATAGCGCTTTTGTTGCTCACATATTACACCTTTCGTCTCCATGTCTTTACAGAGGCCATCTGTCTTCTAATTCTGCAATATATATTTTCTGCTCACTTAGAATCTCTACTTTCCCTTAAAATTCAAATCAGGTGCCTCTATACCTTTCTTTTCCTTCTCAGAAACAGTTTCTTCCTTCCAAAAATACCTTGTAGTTACTTTACATAGGCAGACTGTATATCTATACACTGTATATCTGTATATAAATACATATATATAGATATGTTACTATCGTAACAACTATTTGTTATCATAGAATATAGCTTTAGCAGGAATTATTTTATTTTTATCTTTATATTCTCACAACCTAATTCAAGCCTGGTATAGAGTAAGTACTTAATAAATATTTACTGATAGATCACTATTTATTGAAAAAAATCCTCAATTTATGATATTTGCATTTTTATTAATGTCATTTTTCTTTTGAATGTTAATGACTTGATGATAGCCAGTGGTTTGTTTTATTTGTTTCTTTTTAAAGTTTCAGTGATTTTAAAAAATCATACTTTTCTCAAGTGGATCCAAAAAAACTTTATTTTTAAGTAATCAATTAGTCAATAAACATTTATTAAATTCCTACTATGTGCCAGGCACTATGCTAAGCATTGGGATTACACAAAAATAGCAAAAGATAAGTTTCTGATCTAAAGAAGCTCATAATCTGATGGCAAAAACAAACAACGAACTATGTACAAGAAACTATGAACAGTATGAATTAGAATTATTCAGCAGAAGGAAGATTCTAACACTGGGGGATGAAGAAATGTTTCTGGAAAAAAAGATAAATATCAAGAAAGCTAGGAGCCAAAGATCAGAGTAGCAGCCTATTAAAATGCCCAGAATTAGAAATTGAAGTTTTTTTTTGTTTTTTTTTTTTTTGTTTTTTTTTAAGGGACATCAAGGAATCTATTGTCACTGGATCAAAGAACATTTTTGGGAGTTTAGTTGTAAGGAGACTAGAAAGGTTTAGCAACAGGCTATATAAGACTTTAAATGCCAGAGCAATTTATATTTATTCTTGTAAGTGAAAAGCAATAACTACAATTTATTGAGTGGGGAGATTTAAATTATACCATGCAGTTAGTTTTCTTTTCTTAAAAGTAAAGATGTACCTAGTTAATAATGTGGAGAGTATTTTAGGATTTTTTTTATTAAGTGCCACTTAACAAAGGATCAAGACAAAGTGAATAATTCAACAATTCATAATGTTCAACTAAATACTGAGAGGAAGAAATGAATAATACTCTAGTCAAGAACTGTCTTCATTTTCAGTGACACAAGGAGAAATATTTTTATTCTGCTTCTTAAAATTACTATATTTTGTAATTGACTTATTTAACTTTGCTTAGAATGCATCTTTAAAAATAACAGATTGCCATATCTATCTGTTTTTTTAAAAAAAAGAAAAGCTACCACAATGTTTTCCAATAGGAAAACACTGAATTTGTTTAGAATTTGCATCATTCTAATAGTTTCTGATTTATTTTGGTGGTAAGTAGCTTTATTATAATCATGCTTACTAAAATGATTTGGTCAACTTCAAATTTATTTCTGAAATATTTCATAAGAATTGTTTACTAGCCATTTATCATTTCCTAGTAATGATCTGCAAAAGCTTAAGGTTGAATGATTTCAAAAAAGTATGAGATAACTAATTGAAACTTCAGAAATAATTTAGGTAGACAGGATACAATTACCTGCCATGGAAGTATGCCAGTTTAGCAGTTTCTACATTGAGTTTTACCCAAAAACATGTCATATAATGGTCATAGGATTTTCTTGGTTTAAGGCTCTGGGTTCATATGGTATCTTCTCTGTGTTTTGTCTTTTTAGGCCATGCTGCATCTTTGACTCAGATGTAAGTGTATCAGACTATAAATCACAATAATTACTGAGTCTAGTAGATCTATCAATACATTCACAACTCATTCAAGAATTGTGCCTTCCTGAGGGCTTTGGTGTACACCATTTTAGTGATGACATGACATCATCAAAATATCATAATGATGAGGCCATTGTGACAGGCCCTAGATCAGCTTCTGTGATGATCTTTTTCTTCTCAAAAAGCAGCCAGGTGATAAAAGTTCAGATCTTTTATTATCCCAATATAGCCCGGTTAGCTTAGAGGCCTATCTCTCTGCTTGGTTCCAAGAGCTCTCTCCAAATGTCTTTAAATCCAAAGGTCTGGTCCTTCAGCCTCTGCCTCTGCTGTCTTCAGCCTCCAGCCAGCTCCAGTCTTCATGCCATTCCGGTGAAAATCCCGACTTGTAGCGTCTTCCTCTCTAGAACTCTCCGACTGGCCCATTGGCCTATTTATGCTCCTTCCAGAGAGAGGGATTATGGTAGTTCTACTTAGTACCTTGTTTCAGGTTCTGCCCAAAACATCTTCTTGTAAGATTAGATCAACTCTAATTAGTTAGCAGTTAGTAAGGATTCCAACATCTCCCCTTTCTTTTGTTTTAAAACATAGGGGGTTTCTGAGGGGGTACACATAAATCCATCAATATGGGCCAGAACTTTGTAACAGATATACATGGTATACATAAATCCATCAATATGGGAGGCATTATACATAATTTACAAAAGCACACAGCAATATAACACAGGCTAGTGGTAATGTAACAAATAACATGAATCAACATGAAAATTTAACTACTGCAAAAGTCTCATCAACAATCTTTCATCTCAAGAAATCCAATGATTCTTGCAATTGCTTAAAATACATAAGCACATAGTAATATAACACAGGCTAGTAGTAATGTAACAACATAAATTGACCTCAAAATTTACAAATGTCCATAAGTCCTAGAAATAGTCCATAAGGAATCCATTGTCCATTAGTTCATGCGCCAGGAATCTAATAATTCCTGTAAGCTCTGAAGTACTGTAAAAAGTCTCATCAACAATTTTTCATCTCAGGGAACCCAATGATTCTTGCTGGTTTTTCAAGAAGTAAAACAGTTTCATCTTGTGTTAGGAAATCCAATGATTCCTGAAGCTTTTAAAAGTCTTTTTAACAGTTTCATAGTCAGCCATCACGTTGGGCGCCAAAATGTGATGATCTTTTTCTTCTCAAAAAGCAGCCAGGTGATAAAAGTTCAGATCTTTTATTATCCCAATATAGCCCGGTTAGCTTAGAGGCCTATCTCTCTGCTTGGTTCCAAGAGCTCTCTCCAAATGTCTTTAAATCCAAAGGTCTGGTCCTTCAGCCTCTGCCTCTGCTGTCTTCAGCCTCCAGCCAGCTCCAGTCTTCATGCCATTCCGGTGAAAATCCCGACTTGTAGCGTCTTCCTCTCTAGAACTCTCCGACTGGCCCATTGGCCTATTTATGCTCCTTCCAGAGAGAGGGATTATGGGTAGTTCTACTTAGTACCTTGTTTCAGGTTCTGCCCAAAACATCTTCTTGTAAGATTAGATCAACTCTAATTAGTTAGCAGTTAGTAAGGATTCCAACAAGCTTCAATTCAATTCAGTTCAGATCTGCTCAGATAATTCAATTTAGCAAGTATATATTAAGTACCCATTTGAGATAATGTGGTAGGTGCTGAGGATAAAAAAATAAATAGCCCCTATCTTCAAGGACCTACTATCCCAGTCTACTTCCTTGAATAAACCAGAAGAAAAGAAGACAGGAGTGTAGGGGGAAAGCTGGGTAAAGAAAAGGTATCCAGGAAAAGATTAGGCCAAAATGCTATATTGTACATTATTAGAAACATAGAAAAGTAAAATATGAAGGAGGTATATGCTAAATAAAAGCAAAAGAGAACCAAAATAACAGCAGCAGCAACAAAAAAAAAAGTCTGAAAGAATGACTTCCCATTTCTTTTGACTCCTAACTCAAGCAAAATGTAATATTATTATAATGCCTTTACCTTTGTACGATTCCCAATATCACTATATTCTCCAGTTTTATGACGTGGAAGACTAAAGCAATTAGCAAAGTGCCTCAAAAATGCTGCATCATTGAAATGTTAATGTGGGCTCAGTCTTTGTGAAGTGTGAACATGGCAGGCATGCAGGCAACAGGGATGCTCAATGGACTAACAGAGGCTTTAAATTTTTTTGTGAAATCGTATGCTGAATTTCTTGATGTTCTGACTTCATTCTTGGGAGTACTTTCTTTTATATAGGTAGTGATTCTAGAAATGATGTCCCATTATAGTAGTTTGAGAGGTGCTCTTGGGCACAATAGCACTAGATATTGTTAAGGAGGTGGATATTTAGGGTCTTTGAAACTGGTTTACTGCATTGACTTGTTATTTTAGAACCTTAACATCATCCACTTTGCCTCTAATCACATTTTCTATTTCTATTGTGTACTTCACTCATAACCTCTTTTTTATATCGAAACAGTTGCTGTATCAGCACCAGTTTTCTTTCCAGTGCTCAGTTTTAAACAGCCTCATTATGAAAAATATAGTACTTAAAAACATGGTGCAAATGTGTATTACTTTAGCAAAAAAGTAAAGAGATTATTGAGGAGTGCACAGGCTGCTGAAGTAACTTTTTCCTAAGGGGCATTTCAACATTTTAATTGATTTTTTCTGAGATTTTGTTCATCTTATTAAATGAGTCCTTAGAGAAGTGTGACTGTAGGTTACCTCCTCAAGAGCAAAGGAGAATCTGATTTATTTACAATGACTATCAATTTGCCCTATCTTTAAAAAATAAAATACTTTCTAGTAATTTCAAGTCAGCTCATAATAATGAATAAAACAATAATCACTAGATAGGTGTTAGTATTATAAAGACCCATTATATTTATCAGTATCTTATATAATTTTAAAAGGAGGAATAATACAAAACACAAAGGAGAAAATTAATGACTTACTGAAGCTCCTGAAACAAAATTGGTGCAAGTTTTATGAATCCAAATCCAAAGTTCATTTCATTACACCCTACTGCATAAAAAACATGGGTTAGCAGATTATTCTTCCAATCCTGGTGCTGTTTTATGAAGATAATAATTCTGTTTTAAAAGAAAATGTATACTAATTTGAATTATTGGTTATTTTGCTATATCCAACTTGGCCTTTCATTCTTCTATAATAATCAAAAAAGAAATAGTCTCTTTTTGTAAACTAACAGATTGAAAGAAGCAAAGACAAAATTCATCTTCCCCTATTCATAAATATAGTTTTGTATCTTAGTGACATTGCTTCTCAGGTATTCTAGGATGTGTCATCATCAAGGTACATATGTTTCAGTGATGACTGGGGTATTGGTTTTGGGAGGCTATCCTAGCGTAGCTACCTCTTTTTTCCTGTTCAGAAGTTCTATAGATAGCTCCATTATAATCACATGGAAGAGATGGTAACTTTTGTAACATTAAGGACCCTGCCATCCTAGAATATAGGTTATTTCCATTTTATTTTAACTTGTACATAAGATATGTAATATTATAGATTCTGGCTTTTGGTGGTAGGGAAAAACTTGTCTGCTGAGGAGACTCTAGTACAGAATAAAATTAAATTAGCCTTAAATGTGAACTGTAACATATGGAAATCAAATTTATTTAAATCATTTTCATCTTAAATGTCTCCATTCAAATACAGCATTCTTTTTTTAAAAGTATTTCTTCTACTTCTGGTTGATTAATAGGATTTATAGTATGTAAAAATAGAAGTGAGCCAATACCATATTTTGATTTGACTAAACACAACTAAGATAAAATTTTTAGGAATAATTACTAGGGTAGGATTGAATGCTAAGCCTTTGATAATATTTTTGTAATAGTTTTACTTAAAGTGAGGTTTGATTTTTAATGAATGTGCAAGTTAGAGACTTGCCATTTTGTTGTTTTAACACATTCTTTGTCCACTTTAAGAGACTTTTTGTCAATGACTTCTATTTAAATCTCAAAGATAACTAAATAAAAATGCAGATGTAATATTTCACTAAAACCACACACATTGCAATCCTTTTATTATTTGTTAACAATGTTCACTTTATTGGAATCAAATCATTTTGCTATGAGAGAAAACTATTCTCTCATATTTTTATGAATCATAGTTCCATTTCATGAATTCCCTAATGATGTAGTATGTTTGGAAGGAATAAATATTCCTTTCTTTTGTCAATAAAAGATCCACTTCATTCTATTCCTATTTAGTTGTCTTTTCATTGTCAGGCTGTAGACTAATGAGAAAATCTTAGAATAGTCCTTTACTGTCTAAACACCAAGCACATAAATGCTTTTCAATAGAAATAACACAAAAAATGCTCTCAGAGATAATACATAGCCTGAGAAATACTTGTGTGCTGACAGCTATCCAACAGTGTTGTCACAGCAGGAAGACATCAGTTGAAGAAACAGATAGCGACCTCAAAAAAAAGTCTGGTCAGCAGTGTGGACAGGGTTTCACAAGATTATAAATCACCCCAGGGTCGCTCTGTTCCCACCATAAAGAGAGCATGGTCGTTTTATTGTAATCTAATAAGAGAAGGGAGCAAAGGACAGCTCTAGTGTGTGTTTGGAAAAAAAAAAAAATCTTGATTACAGTTTCAAAACTATACGGTTTCCTGACCATTGAAGTGCAGATTATGGGGGTTAAGACCATGTTAGGATTGGATTACTTTTTATAGCTATGTGTTATCCCTTGGTTCATGAATCAGAAAGTACTTAAATTAAACTGAACTTTTGGGAGTAATCCCAATATGTAGCAAGGTGGCAGAAAACTAATCATGATTTTCTGATAGATTATCAGCCATTTAATTCCTTCATTTGGAAAGATTTCTTGCTAAGTCACAGAGCTCCTGCTCAAGTGAGGTACATACTAAATGGGATAGAACCACATCACCTAACAAAGTCCATCTGGTTTTAGAGGATAAACTTTTCATCACAGAAAGATACTTGTTTTGCCAAATATTTTTGTACAAATATAAAGACAGTAAAATAGTAATGTGGATGATTCATATATTGTTGGGATGAAATCTTAGTTTTTCTTATCATAATACATTTAGTTATTATTTGTTTTGCTTATATATTTATTTATTTATTTTGTTGGTGCAGTTGGGGTTAAGTGACTTACCCAGGATCATATAGCTAGAAAGTAGTAAATGTCTGAATTTAGATTTGAACTCCGGTCCTATTGACTTCAGGATTGGTACTCTATCTGTTCTATGATCTAGTTATTTTCTCTTTCAAACTGATGCTTCAAATACAGTTTCAGAATTTTAGGACCTAAGGAAACTTTAGAAAATAAGCCCAGCCCTATCTTTTTATAAATCAAGAAAAGGTATTTAAATACTTTGCCCAGTGTCACACAATTAATTACTAGCAAAGTCAATGTTGGACCTATGTCTCTTTTATTTAACTCATCTGGTTTTTTAAAAATTTATTTTCTCCCATTATATCATGCTCCTGTGAATTTCTATGTATTCTTTGATATTCTTTACCTAAAACTGTGTATCTTGTTATAAAATAATGAGATATTTTCACTTGACATTAGGAAAGATGTTATTTGTCTCTATGCCTTGAACATGTATGATAATATATAGGAAAATTCTTAAAGGACATGCCAAGAACACACTGAAAATGTATATTAATTTATCATAATTTAACAAAAATATTGAAAATTATACTTATAAGAATATTATAACCTTTCTCATTCATGTTTCTTAGAGCTCAGGACTGGGAGTCAGGAGAAAGTGTGTTCAAATCCAGCTCCATCCAGTTACTTACTGAGTGACCTTGAGCAAGTTCCTTAGCCTCTTTTTTGGGGATAAAATGAGAGGATTGGATTAGCACATAGATGGCTCTGGAGGGGAAAGTGAGGTAGGTGACCTTTCACAGTTCTCCCTCACTTAAATCCAATTCACTTGCATGTCATGGCATCACCTTCCTGATGCCATGGTTTTTTTTGAGAACAAAGGACAAAGCAACAACAACAGATGAGTTCTAAGGTCCCAGCAGCTCTAAATCAACAATTTTATTAAAAAGAACCTTATTTGGACTTGGATTGGAGGGATCTGGATTCAGATAATACTCATACCATTTAATACAAATATTTTTTGCTAACATTTATATAATGCTTCAAGGCTTAAAAAATACTTTTATATACATGCAATACCCAAATCTTATTGCAGTTTTTAATTTTACAGATTAAAAGAGTACCTCTAAATCTTTGGAGACACTTATTTTCTTATTTCATCTTTGTAATAATCTTATGAATGAGGTACTAAAATTGTTCATCATCTTAATTAAACTAAAGAAGAAACCAAGACTCAGCGAATTTAAATGACTTACCCATGGTCACAAAATAAGTATCAGAGGATGACTTAAAATGTGGATTTATCCTAGCTTAAAGTCCAATGCTGTATCCCTCTATGTAGCCATAGGCAAGTCACTTTATATTTCTAAGCCTCGGTTTCCCCATTTTCATCATTGTGAAAAGAATAGTAGTTGTCAGCCAACATTTATTAAATTACTACTATGTTTCAGATAGTCTGCTAAGTCCTGGGAATACAAATACTAGGAGAAAGACATTACATTGTATTCTAACGGAAGAGGATGCTACATGAAAGAAACTGATAGATGAAAAGGGTTCAGAGTAAGTCTGGAGAAAAATAAGACATGGTTGGCCCAGATATCTTTCTTAAATGAAGATTCTTGGAGGAACCATTTATTCACAGGGAAAGACATTAGTAGTAGGGGGTACTTCAATGTGTTGTAAAGTAGAAAGAGCATTAGATTTGAAATTGGAGAAGCTGGGTTCACTGCCTTTTCTGTTACTGTGAAATTAGGCAAGCCCCTTTATATTTTGAGGCCTTAGTTTCCTTATCTCCAAGATAAGGTGGTTGGACTAGATGGAATCTGACTTCCCTTTCAGCTCTAATACTTTAAAAGAAAATCACAACTTTTATATTTTATTTATATTTCAACTCGTCCATGAGTTTGCCACAGTAGAACTGTTCTATTTAAACTATGTCCTATTAGACTTGAGTTGTTCACATTTTTTAAAAAAATACTATTTGAAGAAACAACAATGAAAAGAAACACAAAGAAAGGGACTTCTTGTTCTGAAGTATGATAAATTCCTCTTTGGGCATAAAAAATATTCCCTTTGCGACTGTCTCAGTCTCCTTTGGCTAAGAGAATAAAATCTGCAATATTATTCAATTTTAGGACCAAGTGACCAGTATAATAATGCACAGTGCTTCTATAGTCCTTATTCTCTTCTTTCTTTGACTTTCCTTTGCTATCACTAGGAGTTTTACCTAAAAAAACCAAGATTGACTACATTGTTGGTAGCTCGAGCCTCTGTAGCTTAGATTATATATATGTATATACATATATATATATATACCTTTAAATTCCTTTGTTTTTAATATTTAAGATAAAATCTGTAACATACTAATTCATTTACTATTTCTGGAGAGTTTCTATGGGCAAGTTTTCATGCTTTCCTTTGAAGGCAACGTTTCATTTATCTTTCATAATAATCAGTCCCTTCATGGTATTCTTAGGCCACAACTAATTCACAACATAACATTCAAAGCTCTCAGATGGCTCAGTCATACTCAGATGTATTACATATGTATTATTTGTAATCCTTAAAACTGTGTATGAAGAAAGCATGAGGGTAAATGCCAAAATGCATTTTTGTTAGCAATATACAGTTGATTGGTTAAGGGAGAAAAACAAATGTCATTAGCTTGATTTATCACTTGTGACATTAGCATGTACTATACTGCTCTCTTGGAAACAAAATGGTTGCACCTGAGGACAGTGATATAAACACTCCTTTGATTGTTTGAAATAAAGCATTAAGCTTTGAAGAAAGAACTGTGTCTATTGTACACCTTGTGCTGGGAAAAGAGTATTTAAGGTCATGGATAAGTATCCCATAATTGCTCATTTAAAACTTAAAGAAGATGCCTGTATGTTTGAGTATCATTTTCCCTCTAAACACATAAAGATAACTTTAAAATATGTGTTTATATATGTGCATGTATGTATATGTATATATGTATTTAAATGAATTAATTTGAAATTTTGTTATATGTATTTACCAAGTTGACAGTTAATTCCATATATTCAAACTGCTCTTCATTCAAATAAGATAAACTATAAAATAAAGAACTAAGTCTATTTGCATATGCAAAATAAATTTACTTTATTATGTTCTAGCGAAGAATTTTTTTCAAGCCACATTTTATATTTTCCAATATAGAAGACAGAAAGTATTTTATTCTTTATACCTACAATTTTCCATAACATATAAGCATACTTGTATACACATTATATACATATATTCTCTCTAAGTCTACTACACTAAAATTCCATGAAAATATCCAAGAGAAGGGATAGGTGGGTGGTACAGTGGGTAGAGCACCAGCCCTGAAGTTAGGAGGACTTGAGTTCAAATCTGTCCTCAGACATTTAACACTTCCTAGCTGGGTGACCCTGGGCAAGTCACTTAATCCCCAATTGCCTCAGTGAAAAAAAAAAAAAGAAAAAGAAAAAGAAAATATCCTAGAGATTTACAGAAATGAAGTAGATAAGAATTTACTCATAATTATTTAAATAGTGAAAACCATTCTATCATTTATATATTCTTTTCATATACTCATTTAAAAATTCCCATCATTACTTCCATTTCATACACTGATTCTAAAAGACTATTAAAATTGGAAGCCGTTTTGAATGAAGAATAGATTCTAAGTGTCTCCCTTGCTTTCTTTTATTACTTCATGATTTTTTAAAATTTTATTTTATTTTTTATCTTCCCCGAATGTAGTATGACATGATTTGGGAAGAGATAGAAAAGGTAAGAGGAAGGACAAAGGAAGACTATGTTGCCAATTAAATCTGGTTGGCTTTTGTGGGGAGGAGATATATTGAGGGATGTAACTGGGAAAAGAAGAATAATAGATGGAGACTTTGAATGCTGGAGAAATCAGAACAGATATTAAGAGGGAACCTTAGAAACCTTCCTGCAGAGGGAAACTGCAAAAAGATAGAATTTACTAATGGGGCCTTGGAGAAGGATTAAGAATAAAATTTAAGCATACTTTATCTATACAATAATTGTGTCGTGGCCCAGTCATACCCATACATCTGCCTATATCCTAAATAAACAAAATATTACTTGAACTTCACAAAACACTTTGGACCACTGCTAAAATTTTTCCATATTCTAATTCACATTAAACATTTTATGTTTTATCTCCCTTAATGCATCAAAAACTTCTTTAGAAAGAGAGGTTCTCATTTGTTTTTATCTTTGTATTGTCAGTACGTTGCCCATATTAGGCACTTAATATGTGTTTATTAGATAGAATTTAATCTTTTAATGATATCCCATACATTAGTTAATCAATGAATGTTGAAACATTTGTTAAATAATTATTATATCCATATTATAAGCACTGTTGTTTTATGCTATAAGGTTTACTTCCTTTAATGAAAAATTTAAAAAATCAATAATGAGCTTTAAGCCCATAAAATTTAGTTTAGTTTTCTTTTTTTTTTCCCAGAGGGAATGATAGTAGAGAAGACTCAAACACTTTTCTTAGGAGTATTTTGGCACAGAGAGCAATAAACACAGTTAAAATATATGATACTGCAAATGTAATTTACCCTAATGTTAATGAAGTCATGTTTTCAAAAGTGATAAAGGTAGCCTTCATTTGGTCTGTTGTACAAATAATCTCACTGAAGACACTATTTCTTGTTTATAACTTAACTTACCACTTGTGAATTTAAATGTACTAATGATATTGGGTGGAAAATTAGTGGTTATAAGGTAAGAGAGTATAATATAGAAGATAGGGAGCTGGGCTCATAATCAGCAAGATTTAGATAATTTTTGTTTTGATTCATAGCAGTACTGTGACCTTTTAGTGCTGTAACCTTTTATGGTTCCAAGTAATTCGTTAGGATTGTGAGTTGCAGAACAATTACAGATATGTATTGGTAGAGGGAATTTGTTCACCAAAAGTTCTCTAAATGAATGAAATTATAGTTATAGAATCCCCCCTCTACCCTAATAAAAGGAAAATAGTCAAAGATCTTTGTTCTTTTTTTGTTTTGTTTTGTTTTGTTTTTCTTTCTTTCTCCATGCTTAGCAATATATTTCCAATTTCCAACAACAAAAAGGAAGTGAACTATTTGATTGATTCATGATAATCTTTCTTTTGGAGGCAGGTGAAATCCTGATCCTCTTACAAGATTTTTTATGCAATATTTTCCCAAATTTCTTTTACCACATCAACTCATATCACAGTATAAAGTTTTATCACCATTGACATAAATTAAATTGCAAATGTTAGGAGAGGACAGTCCCATTGAAGGTGAATCCAATGTTTTTATAAACTTAATAAGCAGAGCTCTATCAATGACCTTATTCTTCTATCATATGCTATCCATTCTTTGATGTAGTCATCATTCTCTCTCTCAGCCTCATTCTTTAGGCCTGCTGGCGCTTCTGCTATTGTGAAATCATTTCCTGGTTGAATGAATGTTTTCTCAAGTTTGAAACGTAGTACACTACCCAAGGATGCCCTACCAATTAAATTGCATGTTTATTTTGTTTTCAGAGAGCTTGGCATTGAAGGTTGTATTACACAAATTAATGAGGCACTTGTGGTAATGATTAGATTTTGGCTTCTCCATCCAGTTATGTCTTAATAAGAGACTACATACTTCATTTTAGTCCATTTTAAATCAGAAGACTTGAGTTCTAATTCTGATTTCCCCTCATTGAAAACGACAGCTAGATAATTATTTATTTAAAAATTAGATACGTAGAAACTAGTTTATTTGTCTTCTGTTTCATTGAAGGTTAATTTGAACGCAATCTTAGGTTCAGAACTTAAAAATTGCATTAACTCAGTTTTCCCACCCCAATCCCATTTTTTAAATTACTGAAATTAGTTATATAGAATTCATTTATCTGAAATTTGAATAGCATAGTAAATATTCAATGAAGTAATTACAAACTGAGTGATAAAGGAATTGGCAGTACTTTATGATTACCTGTGAAAGTTTCCTTTAGTTCTTTGTTTGTAGTTGTATAGGGACCATTCAGAAGAATCCAAAATTGATGCTTGCATTTTAAAATGTTTATATTAAACTATAGCAAGATCAAGAATGAGACACATAAATTGATAGGGATCCTGTTTTTTTTTTTTTTTTTTTTTTTTTTTTTTTTTTTTTTTACTGAAGTGCCTTTAAAAATTAGGAAAATCAGTTCAAATGTAAACACTATACTTTAGATCTCAAGATGGCAAATGAGTAGTTTGATCCATTTATGTTTGTGGCTTTTTAAAAGTTCAGGAAGTTGAGTCTGGATTGATAAGCCTAAGGCAGTGGACACAGTCCATGTTAGTTCTTTTACTTTCTTTGGTTTTACATGTGTATGAGTGCAGCTGTTTGTACTGTCTCTAACAGATGTCAGTCTAGGGGCTGTAATATGCTTTTCCATATCCCAGCTGTTTCTCAGGGATGGAATAGGAAATTCTATCTATAACAGACAAAACATTCTTAAAATATGAACTAACAATAAAGCAGGTGCATATTATTTTAAGAAATTTCCAAATGATCTTATATAATATGAAATATCATAAATATCCTGAAAAAATATTGAATGTTCAATATGTTTTAAGTAATTTAAGCAAATTATGAATAAAATAAAATATAGTATTTTGATTTTTCATAATTTATCAAAACTTATAATTTTATTAATATTGATAATAACTAAAGATAGATTTAATGATGACCATATGTTATTGGTTTTATTATTAAAATTACCATTATTTAGGTTTAAATGTTTAGGTCTCCAAGTATATCAAATTTCACCTAATGAATTAACAAATCTCCCACCTCCCAAATCAATCAAGGGTATATTTCCCAACCTTTTCTCCTGTGAGACCCTTCTTAATTTAAGCCTTGGTTTTTTGTTTTATATGGTAGAATAACATTTCCTCAATCCTTAAAACACAAATTAGAACAAGTAAGTGTTTTTTTTTCTTAATGCTACAAGTATCCGGTTTGTAAATGATAACACATTTGCTTTTATTATGATGGCATTTAGTGCATAATTTCATGGGAAGAATCTATATTTTAGTAACCTTACATAAAATAAATCATAAACACTAAAAGAGATTTTCCCACTGAGTAAACTACTATCTGAGAGTAAATTAGAAGTTGCATTAACTCTTTTGATGAAATAGTAATTGAAATAAAGCCCCAGTGACTGTAGAAAGTTAATACATCTTCTGTAGGTTCTAAAGGAAGCCACCGTGGGAAATATTTGAGAGTCAAAAACAATACCTTGCCCTTTAAGAAGAACTGTCATTTATTTATTTGTTCATCCTTTATTTTTGAGGAGGAAATGGGGTGCAAGAGGGACCCATATAAGAAATCAGATGAAGCAAAGTTGATATAGGACAACTTTATGTTGCTTTTTTTATTTGGCAGAATTTCAGTTAAAAAAATTCATGGCTTTGTGTTGATTTTATGACATTTTCTTTAGTGGTTGTGCTTTATCTCAGCGAATCAGGATAAAATTTTCCTTCTTTTAAAAAATATATCCCAAACTACAGTGTGTTAGTTGTCGTGGAATAAGAAAATCATACTATCTTATCTGTTATAGTTTTCATCCATTCAACAATAATTATTGAACTTCTAGTAGGTAAATATTTCTATGGTTAGAAGCTAATTCAGTAAGTTTGAAGACATAACTTTTATTCACCAATAGCTTACAAATGGATTTTTTTTCTTTGAAAAAGTTCATCTGTGTTATTTTTTATCATACACAATGAAAGGATAGTCTTTTCCCTAAAAAGTAGTTTATTGATAGTTTTGGTCTTCACAGCATAGTCTTTTTACTATATAAGCAAGAAACTTATAGTGATCTTGTTTGATAGTAGGTGAACTATTCCACCAGTGGTTATGCAATCTTTATTCAGGGAAAGAAAGTGTGTTTCATCATCTGTTCTACAGGGTAAAGTCAATCATTACAATTGCATTATTGTAGTCATTTTTGCATATTGTTGTCCTTGTTCTGCTTAATAACACTTTGTATCAGTTCATTTAAGTATTTCAGTCTTCCTCAAATTCCTCATATTTGTAATTTTTTTTTTACAAAAAATATTATCCTTTTAGGTTTTTAGAGTATCCTGTTATCTATGTATATATGCATGTGGATGAGTTTCAATGATTTTCAGGATTTTGGTTTATTGAAAATGAAAGATGTCACAGCAAGTGGGGTAACTTGGT
Source organism: Antechinus flavipes (assembly GCF_016432865.1). Taxonomy (NCBI): domain Eukaryota; kingdom Metazoa; phylum Chordata; class Mammalia; order Dasyuromorphia; family Dasyuridae; genus Antechinus; species Antechinus flavipes. The sequence continues at coordinate 115,788,278 of NC_067400.1, read as the reverse complement.
TAGTCCAATCTAAAAAACACAGTCTTATCTACTTCAAAGGGTTAGACTAAATCTCAAAATTCCTCCCAGTATTAATACTGTTTTCCTAAAAGACATTCCCCAACACATAAGTGATCAAAAAATATCAATAAATAATTCTTTAAAGAAGAATTTCAAACTATCAGCTATCATACAAACAATTCCAATTCATGGAAAAGAGAAACATAAATCAAAACAATGGAAGTGAACCTTACAAAATTGATAAAAGTGACAACAGATGACAATAATCAATGTTAGAAGAATTGCAGAAATATTGGCATAAAAATGTATTGGTTTTTACTAAAACACCAAAACAGTAATAACATCAAGAAGTGAATTAATAGATCACTCTGGAAATAAATTTGAAATTACATAAATAAAGTAATTAAAATGGCTATTTTTTTGAACCAAAGGTAACACTCTTAGACATATACTTCAAGATAAGAAAAAAAAAGTTCTCATATAGTTATATCAGTACTTTTCTTTTAGACAAAATGGATACCTACAGATTAGAAATAGTTACACAAATTGCGGTATATAAATGCAATAGAATCTTTTGCTGTAGGAAATTACAACCATGATAAATAAAGAGAAGCTTGGAAAGATATATAAATTGATGCAAAATGAAGTTAGTAGATCAAGGAAAATAGTATACACACTGACTACAATGTAAATGGATAAAAATTAAATTGAATTAAATGTTGCAAAATTATAATGATCAAGCTTGATTTTTTAAGGAGAGATGTGAGAACACATTTTACTCTCCCACCCTTATTTGTAGAAGCATGAGGAGATGGTCATAGGGATGGAAGATTATATATTATCTCAGATTTTTATGTTATGTTGACTGATTTTGCTATTTTTTCTCAAGAAAAAACAAAAAAAATCATGTTAAAAGGATGACTGGGGAGTGAGGAATAATAAAATTGGTATATATAATTATTTTTAAATAATAAAGATCAATTTAAAATTCTGTACCTTTACTTCCAAACTATGTAGTTTTAATATGTCAGTATATTAAAACAAAATTCTAAAGGATAGTTTACAAATTCCCTTAATATTCCTAGACTTATAAATTCCTAGACTGCATTTAAAATTCTTGTACTTTAGAGGTATGTTCTCTCTCTCTCTCTCTCTCTCTCTCTCTCTCTCTCTCTCTCTCTCTCTCTCTATATATATATATATATATATATATATATATATATATATATGTCACACACACACACACACACACACACATATATATATATATATACATTATATATATTACATATTTAGAGGTATAGTATAATACTATATAATTTGATGTCATATTGTAATTTTTAACCATTCTTCAGGGTTCAGCTAAAAATAAAATCTCTTCCTGGAAATCTTCTCTGCCCATCCCTAGTCCAGGATCATTTCTTCCTTTGAAATTCTACAAATACTTAATGTCTTTACCATTCATTGGGATTCATCATATACTTCCTTATATTGTTATGATTTTCTGCATACTTGCTTTGTCCCCCAAATGAGATTTTAAATTTCTTGAAGATGAGGACCATTTCTTATGATATCCATGTCTTATAACATTTCCCACAAAACTTTACATAATAGAGGATCATATATATAATGCATAATAGAGGCTCTCACTGTTTATGTCTAAATTAAAATCTGTATCTTTGTAATTTAAGACCAATTCCTCTTGTGAACTCAAAAGTTAAAAATGAACTTCATTCACTAGGATTTTTTAATTGCTAAGCCATTCATTCCTTTAAGGCTAAATACTATTACTTATTTTAACTTATTTTCAGGTAGATCCTATTTTCTAAAATTTTAGTCACTTTAAAAATTCTCTGGAAATTGGATTAGAGATAATCCTGACTAATTTTGAATCTGTTCAATGGTAGGACACATCTAATAATAATAAATGTATAAGTGTATCTATAGTTAAAGTATATCATGTATTTTAAATGACAGGTTAGTATTATAACTTCTTTTCTGAATTATGAACCTTTCTGAAAGTTTTGCTCATTCCTCATCTATTGGTTAACCACTCACATATCATTTCCTTTGGGAGCATTATTTTAAGCTTTGATTCTTTTTTTTTCCAAGAAATTTTTAAGGACCCAATTTAGCATGTTAGTAGATAGCTAACATTGACACTTTTGATGAAAACAATGATTTACAATGCATAATTATTGACCCATAATATTTTGGAACTTCAAAATTAAAACCCTGGAGAAAATTTTAATTTATGTAAGAAGACATTAATATGATGAAAAATATACTGGACTTTTTAGGAGAGGTAAGAGATTTTGGGTTTGAGTCCGGTTGAAAATACGTAACTTTTATAGATCTAGGCAAATCATTCAAATTCTCTGTTTTGTTTTCCTTATTGGTAAAATGGTGATAATAATACTTATAGTAGCCAATTTTGTCACAGGGGTTTGTGAGAATGTCTCTTTGTAAAACACAATATATTGATTTGTTCTTTGTATTAATAATTGCTCTACTAATATCATGACTGTATAAGGCAAAACCAGTTCAAAGTATGATTTTGCAATAACTGATTTCAAAGTAAATGCAATCTAGATTAAGGATAGCTCAGTCTAACATGAAAATTCATAGAATTATAGATTTGAGATTAGAAGGAATCTTAAAAACCAGCTCCTTCATACAAATCAGAAAATGGAGGCCCAACGGGGTCAAATAACTGTCCATGCTAATTCTTCTTATTGTAAATCCAGAACCCTTTCCATGATGCCCCATATTGTCTTTCATATCTGAACATCTGTTCTCTGAGACCTTTGAAAATTATATATTTTTAATCAATTATGCTTCTATTTAGTTACTAAGATTTAGTATTTAATAATATCCTGCCTCATTTTGAACAATACATTTTTCGCTGATTTGGATAAAGGCACGCATCACATGTTGATGAAATTTGTAGGAGTTACAAAGCTGAGGGGATCGACTAATAAATTGGGAGATGGAATAAAATCCAAAAAGATCTCTGTAGGATGGAACTCTGGGCAAATAGGACAAAATATAATCCTCAAACATATGAAGACCTATGCTTTATTATTTTTTTTTAGAGAAAAACATTTACAATTTAAGTTATTGATGGAAGAGCTAGCAATTCAAGTAAAAAAAACCCCAGGATTTTAGTGAACTTTAAGCTTCATATGACTCAGCAGAGTAATGAGTCTATAAATGTAGTTTATAAAATCAACAAAAGTTATATCAGTAAGTGTGATATGAGTGCAAATATCTTATTATTTTGAGATTATGTTACATGTAGTTATTTTTAGTATTATCACTCATGGGTAATTATTTTTTACCTAAAACTAATTTTGTCTAAAACTGATTTTTTTTAAAATTAATACTCCACAATGGTAATTTAGTAACAAATATTTTTTTGTTTTCCTATTTTAAATAAACAGTGATTTGTCCTTCCAAACTTTCCATTGAATCCTAACTTTTTGAGACCTTTTATTGTTTGATTATCCCTGAACATTCCATTGCATTTTGTAAAATTTGGGTATATGCACCTCTAATGTGCTGGCTCTTCTGCTCATTATCCCAGGGAAGTCCCTTAAGCTCTCTAGGTAGTAATACTAAATTACATTGTTGAACTAGATAAACTTTTATGTCCCTTAGAGTTCCAATTTCCATAATTCTATACATTAGACTGAACAACTAGATATCATAATTTTCAATCCTGTCAAGGCATATTGACCAGTTGCATTGTCATAAGTTCTCTAATCTTTAATTACTGGGCTTTTGGGGATGGCTATATGGAGCTAAATAGCTTTGGCAACCTTTTTTAGCTTGGAAGAGTAAGTATATTTTAATGAAGACAAAACATTTCTGCTTACATATACATGCATCTGGACCAAGAAATGAATAGCAGTACACTTTTTGAGTATTTGTTGTTTAGTATTTATAAGTATACTTAACAACATGCAGGATTTTATGAATGTATTAGATTCAACATGGCATGTTCCATGTATTGTGGATTAAGGGTATCATTGATCCATGAAAACATGAAATATTTTGATATTAATTTTGTCCAGAAATTGTTATGCGATGTAGGATAAGATGACAAGGAAATTATATTTTCTGTGTTTTCCATTCTAATCTGATGATTTGAAGGTTTGTAGATGAGTTGTAGTTTATTTTGAATGGAAACTATACTTATTTATTTATTAACTATACTTTATTATATAAAGGATTAATTTTATGTATTTGTTTTGAAATGTTACTAGTGCAAATAAATATAGATTATTATTGAACTTAGATACTATCAATATAAATTAATTGGACATATCAATTGTATCCCAGTGGACTATTAGCCTTTTGGTCTAGTATGAAGAAGTTTTTTTTTAAGGCATCTATTTACCCTACCCTTGTCCTTAGAACATGGTATCTAAAGTGACACATTAATATCAAATTTAGTTTTGATTGAATATATATCACTTTGTGCATGCTTTACATAACTAAATTAGAGCTGTCTTGAAATGTTTGTATATTAGGAAAATGAAGTCTAATCAAGGAAATACTTCTTCCATATAGGTTTTTTTTCCCCTTATTGATTACAAGTTAAAAAAAAACACACACATTATTTTAAATAAAAAGTAGATACCTGTGAACTCACTAGTATCTGATACTAGGAAGTATATTGAAAATATGGAAGAGAATAATCTAAATTTTTCTCTTTGAAACAAATAATTTTAATAAGTACAGAATTCAACAATTTTTATCATTGATCCTGCAAGATAAATACATGTTCCTCAAGGATGAGACTGTTCATTGTACATATATAATGAATCACATTTTTTCCCAAATTAATGGTATAAATCATCTAATTATCCTTTGAAGACACTTTCTTAATGGTTGGTAGTAAAGGCATAAGAATATTTGATATTAAGTTTTATTAAAATTTATATATAGAAGTATATCTCAGATAACCTCAGAAAATTCAATCAAATGTTCTGGTTCTTTGATTTAAATGAGAAAAAGAAATATACAATATTTTGGCTAATGTTTACTAAATCATAATACTTAAATATATTGAAATAAAGAAACTTTCATTTGCACATTTTAAATACTTTTAAATGTAGCAGAAAATTCAACAGTGGAAACTACGTACACAAATATCTTTTCAATTAGACAGCTTGTAAACATTGTATTATTTATTACCTTTAGGAAAATATCACCTTAGAAGAATCAGAAAAATCCAGCATTCTAACTGTCATTATAATAGCTTTTAGAACAAAAGAGGTCAAGATTATTAAAAATCCTGCTCATATTACTGGCACATCTGAAATGAAGAATAAAGACAGAGCTTCACAAGGGAAAAAAAATAACAATTTATTTGAAGAAAAAAGGAATAAGCAATGTCACTAATAAGCAGTCTTCATTGCTTAAATGAAAACTAAATGTTTGGTTGCTTTGAAAGCATCATAGCCTACTGAGCATTTCAGGTACTACAAATGCATTTTTAAAAATACATGTAATCTGAATGTGGTCCCAAAGTCCTACTTTTAGAAAATTAGAAACAATCAAGTTCAGGTCCTTTTCCTCAGAGTTGAGGAGATAAAGGCCATGTTCAATGCCATAAAACCCAAACTTGTAAGATTGGAAGGTTACTATTATCCAAAGCATGAAAACTATCTACTTGGTTATTAAGACTTTTGTTGAAAATCTCCCATAGCAGAGCTATATTATACCCTATTCCTCAACTCTTCACTGCAAATCCTCTGTTTTATTTTAGAGAGTTTTAGTTATACTGTCTTTATATTGAACTGAAATTTGTCCTATACCTTACAAGTATTATTCCACATTCTGTCTTGGGGGACCCAAAATGCAAGTTTAATCCTTCTCCCACATGATAATATATCCTTAGTTCCTTCATCTGACATGGCACCATGCTGGTCATCTTTTTTGGTATACATCCCAGGTTTCTGCAGCAAATCTTCAGATAGCATAATAACTAGGCTTTTTGCCATTATGGTCATCCTCCTCTCCTCACTGTTAAGTTTATAACTTGTCAGGGTCCTCTCCAAAATATGCTATGCTGATGTTTGCAGACCAGGCTTCCTTCCTAGTCTTGAATACATTTCTCTTAATACAAATATATCAGATTACATTATGATATGTGACAATATTAGATATAATACCAATTTAATTATTCTGGTTCTCATATCACACTGTTGACTCATTGAACTTTAGTTTCCTAAAACTTCTATATCTTTTTCAAACGAGGTGCTAACTGGACCTGTTTCATTTTGTGTTGGTTAATGGTGATTTTGTTAAAACTTCAGTCTAATGTTTCATTTTATATCATTCTTCTTCTATTTTCTTCTCAGAAAGAAGGCACCTTCTACAGTTAGTAAAAATCTGCTGTGAAGTAAAAACAACAATCTTCAATATTTTTGTACATTTTAATCCATGTGGCATGACCTCATCCAGATCAAACTAGCTCTAGATGTCATAATATAATGTCATCCAAAGACTATATCATTGGAAATAATGTCATCCAATAATTATGTGTAAGAATGTTAGTTGCTTCTTTTATTTTGGAGCTATTTAGGAAAAGTGAAGACAGATTCACAACTATTGACATTGACATTGCCTCCAGGGAATTACTAAGTTCATAGGAGAGACCAGTCATACAGTACTTGTACAGACTAGTACATTTAACACATCTATTAAAATAGCATTTCCTACTTCAGAAGTCCTAGTGGAGGCGTTTAGTATAGGAAAAACTGGGTTATTCTGACTGAAGTATGACATGATCTAGAATCAAGGGTCCTCAAACTACAAAGGCTCATGGGCCAGATGTGGCAGCTGAGGACATTTATCCCCCTCACCCAGGGCTATGAAGTTTCTTTATTTAAAGGCCCAGAAAACAAAGTTTTTGTTTTTACTATAGTCCAGCCCTCCAACAGTCTGAGGAACAGTGAACTGGTCCCCTATTTAAAAAGTTTGAGGACCCCTGACAGGATACAGAGATTAGTTACAGAATAGAACCTGAGAATAAAGGAGGTCCAAACATTGACATTTTGTTTTTTGGACATGAGGGACTAATTCATGGTGAAAAGTGCCTAATACTTGAAATCAGAAAATTTAAACTCCATTCTTAGGGCTTCTCTGCTTATTAGTCATGTCCTTATGGTCAAGTAATTTATCTGATTGGTCTCCATTTCCATATTTGTGAAATGGGGGTCGTAATACTTGCATTAACTACCTTTTTAGTTTGTTGTAAGGAAAATTTAATTTTAAAAATTGCTATTGTTATCAGGATTGCACAAGATCATACAATTGGGTCTAGAACCTGGGTATTTTGATTGTTAGTCAAGCTACTTCTACTTGACTGTATTAATAGCAGAGTCTCTCTGCTATTAGGTCAAGGGGTCAAGATCACATGTTTGTGTACAGTGGTGTCAAGAATACCAAGGAACATTTTAATATCTCTCACATACACAATTGGCATTTTCCATATAATTTTCAGTTAGTATTTTAATAGCTTAATTATTAATTTTAAAAGTTCAGTTGTTTTAGCCTCTTAAGTTTGACAAATTTTTAGGTATGTCTTTTAAGATTGATAATTCAATAAATACAATGAAAAATAAATAAAATTCTCTGGATTCAGACTCTATTGGAATGTGCTGGACCTGTCTTTAGTCAAAGTCAAAGACCCTTGAAGTTTAGGATAAATACTCACATATGGCTTAAGGAGTGCTACAATATGGATACTAGGACAGGAACTTTTTATCTGCATCTGGTGGAGGTAGGGAGACTAGGAAAAAGCCTTGGTCAAGAGCCAGGCAGACTGTAACAACCACATTTCCCAGTACCCCCAGGAGGAATCATGCAGACATTTTGTTGTCCCCCTCCTATAATTAATTTAATTTCCTTTGGAAATTGTTCCACTCAGAATGCCAAAAAATATTAACAATTATGGATGTTTATTGTTAAATATTAGTAGAGCCTTTTATGTGAGACTCCTAATGACACCATGGTTATGCATTCGTTCCAATCAATTGAAAAAAGTGAATGCTCCACATGTTCCATCCAATGCTGTCAAAGGAAACAGAAACAGTCCAATTACTAAAGTAATGTAACTGAAACATGGCCCCTCTCCCCACCTGCCTTTTCTTACTTACCACAAGCACATGTAAGCCTGTCATTTCCCTAGAAAGTTTAGAACAGATTGAAGGATAGAGGATAAGAGAAATAAGCAAACTGAGATTTACCACAGATTTTCCATCCAGTTCCCTACTTGGCCTTTTTTTTCACCATTTACAAAGATATGTTTCCAAATAGTTTATTATTGTCTATACCGCAATATATAGTATTATATTGTCTATATTGTAAGCTGTTTATTGGACAACCCAATCTCAGGAATAAGAACATAAGAGTTCTCATCCTGACTCTGCCACTAACCAACTTATAGAACTATGGCACTTAACCCCTCTGTGGGTTTTTTCACATATAAAAAAAGAGTGACCTTTGAGGTTTCCTTAAGCTTTTATATTTTGTGCTTCTATGATCCTATTTATTCCACCAATCCATTTCTTAGGTTAACATATTTCCCTGAGTGAATCTCCAAATGAATATAAATTTTTTTTTAAAAAAATAAGATCATGTTTACCTAGTCAAAAAAACTTGAAAAGATTTTTGGTATATGAAATAAAATTTAGCATTCTCAAAAGCTAAAAGAGTTCAGGATTTTACAAGCTTATTATTCAGAAAGATTTCTGGTATGTGAAATTTTCCTAGTTGCATCTAGTTTCATGCACTAGGGGAAATGTATCATTTCCCTAAAAATGGACTTTCTATTAAAAAAAAAGTTTAAAATTAGTGATTTGTGTGATGACTGATTTGGGAGAAACATTTTTTTTCCTTAAAATTCTTTCCATCTTATATAGTCCTATATATTGATATCTTCAAAGAATAATATATATAGGTAACATGGCCAATTATCTTCTTTCTTATAAATGGACATGAATACTGTTACCACCTTGTTTCAAAATGTGTTATTTCACAGCCACTCTGCAAGTGAGAAAAAAGTGTCCTGTGAGTTCAATTTAAGTTACAGTGCTATTTTTAAGCTGTGGTAATATGAATTACAATGGGAACTTAAGCTTAGCTCTCCCTCCCTAGGCTTCTTTCCAGTTTAGGCTTTTATGAATATGGCCAAACTCATGCCCAGAAAACAGTCTGTGGTCTCTGCTACTTGGACAATCTCGCTCTAAGGAATATTTGGACATTAGCATAAAGGTTGCACATGTTATACAAAGTGTAATTAAAGAAGCTTTGATCCCCAAATGTCAACTAGCTTGCTAAGTGTCATAACAAAGTGTCAAGCATCTGGTATACAGTTAATTTGTAGTCATTAACTCCATATTGTTGATGTGACAGTTTGTTAGCAAAGCAAGCTTGACAGTTGCATTTTGTTATTGATTGACACCTACAGACCTCCCCACCCGTTTCGTTTACATTCCTGGTAACGTTTTCTCAGGTTGCATTTCTACTGCTCAATTTTCCCAAATTATTAGTGAAGGAAAACTTTAAAAAAGAAAGAAAGAAAGAAAACCTTATTCTGTTGGTTCAGTATCTCAGTTCAACCTCTAGGAAATCCTCAATTTCTAATGTTGAAAATAAACAAAGAAATGCCTTGTGATGTTTATCTGCAAAAATCCTGAGGTTTGTTTAAGTAATGTGACAACTCACGCATTATAGCAGAACATAATTGTCACAAATAACACACTTATAGTTTGACAATATCCCTAGCAATTAATCTTGGCAGCACTGATTTTTATATGGTTACATTTATATTACCACTTTTCAAAAGGCTTAGAAAAATAGTTAGCTGGGTATTCTATCTTGCTTTTAATTGCTATTGACTTAATCCAAAATAGTTCATTATAATCAAATCCTAGTTATTTTTTTCCTCCCCCCCCCCCATTAGTTGCATTATTGACTTTCATACAACTCATTGGGAACACATATTTGCCACTATCGGTAAAAGTAAATACAAATTCCAATTTTATTTTTATTGAATTATTTGTGAACTTTTAATAGGCATAGCATTTTGAAATTACCAGATTTTTATTCCCTAACCTTATGTACCCTCTTGTTATATGAACAACAAATTGCAAATATGCAAAATATGACTATATCTGTATATTAATGACTCTACTGAATTGCCTGAAGGCCAACAAAATTTTATTTTGGGAACTAAAAAGAAGACAGTGGAAAAACTATGAGTCTAAAGTCAGTGGATTTAAATACAAACCCTACCTGATATTTAACTACCATGTAACATTAGACAAGTCATTCAACCCCTCTAACTTCATTTTCATTTTATATAAAATAAGGTTGTTAGACTAGATCACTGCTGAGATCTATTCCAGATTCAAATCTATAATTACATCAGTGGTTTTTAAGTGGTAAAATTAGAATCAATTCAGCTCAATGTAGTGTCCTTACTTGTTGGAAAAGTAGAACAAAAAGTTGAGGACTGGGGAATAAGTTGTATAAGTCACCAGCTTATCTTGATACCATATATCTAAAGAAATTAGTATCCTAACCTGTACAGACATTCTATGATGAAACAGATTGATTTTCTTTTGAGCTATTGTACTATTGTACAATGCATTGTAAGATTTTTAAATGTTACCATTTAAACATTGTAATAGTGTTGTAATTATTTTACATTAATTAAAAATGAGAAAATAGATATAATGGTAGGATTCTGAATTTAAAGTTGGAAGACTTATGTTTTAATCCTTATGGATGATGAACCAGGAGTATTATATTTATTACCTATGGGTGTAATGAAGGATCTAAGAGTGATTGGGAAATTGAAATGATCAAGCAGTTTAGGTCAAACAAAACTGCATCAAAATTGTATTAATAGTAGCAGAATGGTAGTCTTGATATCCTCTACCTTGATAAGGCTATATTTAGACTACTGTGCTGTTTGGTTCTGGGAATTGTACTTTATTAAGGACATTGATAAAGTGGAGTTTTTCAAGTCAGATGACCAAGAGAGTGAAGAAATTTCAGATTATGCTAAATGAGTTATTAGATGAAGAAGGCTTGGAAATAGTCTGAAGAAGAGGAAATTTAGGGAGCATTGTGTACTTTCTTCAATTATTTGCAAAAGTGTCACATTTTTCTTTAGGTCTAAAAATTTGTGATATTACAGAGAAGTAAATTTCAGAATGACTGAATAGTGTAGTGGAGAGAACATTGAATCAAAAGGAAATGGGTTCAGATCTTGTCTCAGACATTTATTTCTTGTGTATAACTGAATATATCACTTGGCCTCTCTGTATGTATGGATGTGTGTGTTTATATATGTGTGTGTTTGTGTGTGTATGTATACATATACATACATATGTATATGTATATATATGAAGTTGGATTAAATATTCTCAAATACCTTCTACTTCTACATCTATGATCCTGTGCTCAATTTTATTTAAGGAAAATTTTCAAATTTATTCCAAAGCTAAATGAGCTTGGATAGCAGGTCTTCTGCTATATATAGCAGAATATATAAAGGTGTTTGAGCATTTGTCATTGAGGACAGGCATAGCGGGAAATCCTATCCAGGATAGGTTAGAAAAGGTAGTTTCTTTGGCCCTTTCTGTTGTTAATGTCCACTTTAATTGAAAGGTCAGATTAACCAAAGTCTGGAATTTCAGGCTTCTTTCAAGATACTTAAATACTTCATAAAATTTATGCATATAGGTTCATTTTGGCTTAAGCAATTGGTTGAATTCCACAATGGAAATTTAGATTAAAAAGTTCCCTGATCTAGAATTAAACTAAGGTGGTAGAACCTTAGTCAAATATAATACATACTACCTCAATTTCATTGGAGAGTATAAATGTTATTGGTCAATATAATATATGATATTTGGCATTAATATGATGCATATATGAAATGTATAAGTTGTTTTGGAATGGACTTTAAGGAACCATTACTTAATCTATTTTAATTTATGTTTATGATGAGGTCATTCCGGTGCCTCCCAAACACTATTTACTTGTCCTTTGGTGCTGATCAGAGTGAATAATTCTGAAATGAGGATAATACGTTTAATCTTTATCTATCAAGAAGAGGTGATTGCAGTTAGTTTTTTTTAAGAGAGGTAGAGATTAAGTATAGTTAAAATAACAGTAAAGGTGCAAGTTATTCAATAACTTTAGAATTTTAAATGGAATTGCCAAGAAATACAACAGACATCAGAAGACCATATTTCAGAATGCTTTTTCTTGCTATTCCAAAAGAAGAACAGGCAAAAATACAATGTACAATTTCTCTCCCTTCCCCTCATAGTGGAAACAACATATATTTTTGATTGAAATGGTTTGCCTGATTTTTTAAAAGGAAATCCTTACAGTCAATGTATTGAAGAAACCATTCATGAACTATAAATCCAATGCAAAGATATAATACCTGCAGGATTGTCAAAGCTATTGGGATCTCCAAAATTAGTGCCATGGGTATATTTTTAAATAGCTTTGGGGCACTTTAATTTATATAGTCAGTTTTTTTGAAAAAAAAAAATCCAAGCAGTTGAATGAGCAGAGCAATATGTAAAACTTCTATGGGAGCATAGGCAACTAGAGGAAAAGATATTGACTTCCATATTTCTTTGATTTAAGGCAAAATACATAGCATCACACTGTGTTTTCTGGAGTAAATTATTTGATAGGGTATATGTCATTTGGTGTGAATTCAGGTTATTTCAGGAGAAATGGTAAAAAACAAGGCCTAAAATCCAATCATTTCTCCTTGAGAAATATTTCAACATTACAAAGAATAACAGAAATCTAAAGGAAACTATATAATTTGTGAATAAATAAATTTATAGTCCTCTACCATAAGCTAAATTTTACATTGTTTTAGTTGTTGTATCCCATGTTTAGAAAGAAAAAGTTATGATACTTTGTCTCTTCCCTATAGCAATCCTGCATTATATTTCCATGAGGATGGGTAAGAAAGTAGGCTTGAAGCCTACTTGCCTCAGAGAAGAATTTTTCTTGACTTGCTGGTATGTCATACATGGCTTTTGAGGAAAATCTTCATTTTGAGAATGAATTTAGTTTTTTTTTCATTTCTCACACATTTTTCTTCACACAATCCTTTCAATCAGAAGTTCTTCCTGCTTCAGAGTGTATTTTCTTCTCTTTTCAGTAATCCAGAGGGAGAACAGGAGCATGGAGGGGTGGAGTTAATTTCCTCTCTGTTCTAAGAAGGGCACATAACTAGCATCCTAATGTATATTAAGGGTCTAATAGAACTGAAGCTCAAAGCATATTTGCAATGGTTTTCTTAGGGATTGCACTATGATTTATTTATATAGCCAGATTCCCTGAGAGTTAGTGAGCTACTCTCAGAGGTACAGTAGGCCACAAGGTACTATAGAAGTAATTAAATGGTATACCAGAGTTTATAGGAGTTAATGCATCTCTTAAGAGCATTTTTTATAAGACTATACTATATTCTGGAAGAATACAAATTGCTATACCATGAGAATTTTCTTAAAAGTGTACACTTACAACTACCTATATTTTACATCATTTTTTTTAGTTATCTCTCTCTCTCTTTCTCCTCTCTTTCTTCCCCCCCTCTCTTTCTTACTCTCTCTCTTTCTCTTTCTTATTCTCTCTCTCTCTCTCTCTTTCTTTCTCTCTCTCTCTCTCTCTCTCTCTCTCTCTCTCTCTCTCTCTTTCTTCTTTCTTCTATTCACTCCTTTCAATTACTTGGGCTGGGGGAACTGGACTTTTGCCTAAATCTTGAAAAATTACCCATAGGGTATTAAAAGCTCTGCATAGATATTTTTTTAAAAAAGAATTCAAAGAGTTATTGGAATATCTTCCAGTTTTTTAAATTGAATTCTTCTACTTAGAGTAGATGAATTTTTTTTGTCATTGAAATGGGAGAAATGTTTCACTCAAAGATTAAGCTCCTTGAAAACAAGGAGTGTTTCATTTTTGCCTTTGTGTCTTTTGTCTTTGTTTATTTAATTGATTGCTAACTAATGCGCAAAACAGCCTAAATGATTTTACTTTAAGTTTCAAGTTTTCTCAGGCACATGCTTAAATTAAATATTGAAACCTAAATCTATATCAATCCTTTAGCAAGATACTTTCCTTTATGCTAGAAATAAAGGAATAAATGTATCCATGTTTTAAAAAATTATAACTTAGATAATCAAAAAATTCAGTTTTAGCATTTTAGCACTGAAAATTCGGAAATCTAATTTACTTAGGTTTAAAATATTTTAATTTTTCAATACTCAATTCTTTATTTAAAATTTTATGTCAATTTTTTCCCAATCACATATATGTCTTGCGAGTGAAATGGATACACCAAAAATATTTGGTTTATTTCGTTATTTATTTTAGTTTTGGATTGGGGAGTGGAAGAGTTGGACATGATATTGAAAACAAAATGGCTTGCATTGAGTCTCTACTTTATTACTTACCACCTGTGTGATTATGGAGAAATCTCAACTTCAATGAGCTGAGGTAAGTAACAAAGTAGAGACTCAACCGAAGCCAAAGTTGTTTTTGTTTTTCCCTCTCAAATCAAAAACTTTCTCTTTGTATCTCTTCTAACAATGTTCATAGTTCCACATTGTGGAATGAAAATGAATAAATTTAATACCTCTTTGACATGACAGACCTTCAATTACTTCAAACCAACTATCATGTCTCCTTAAAATGTGATTGTCTTTAAGTTAGACACCCTTCAGTTTTTTTTTTTTAAACCTATCTTTTATCTGGTATGGATTTGAAACTCTTCATGCTTCTTATTGGCTTCTTCTAAATATTCCCTAATTTACTAATGCCCTTCCTAAATTGTGGCACTCAGAATTTAACAAAATTCTAAGATAAGGGAGAGGATAGCTGTTTTACTACTTTCCTGTAAACCAAAGTTTCTTACTGAGTCTGATTTATTATAATATAATATAATATAATATATATTATTATATTTATTATATATTTATGTATATATTATGTTTATATTTATTATATATGTATATAAATTATATACAGTATATATTATAATTATAATATTATAATAATGTGTATTATAATATAATCACATAATATTATAACAATATATATTATCTTTGTATATGACAATGCATCTTCTGCCTCCATCCCTTTCTGTGCCTTCCATTGCAGGAACACTATTCCTCCTTATCCCCTCCTTTTAGAATTCCTGCCTTTTTTAACAACTCAGTTTAAGTGACTCTCTTTCAAGAGAACTTTTGCTTTCCCTATTTTCTCTTCCTCCTATTAAAATACCATGTATTTATTTTGTATTTTTTTTATCAAAGAAAAACTGTATTTTCCAGATTGAATATAAGCTTTTTAATGAACAAAGATAATCTCATTTTGGTATCTGTTTCTCTAGCACCCAGCACAGTGCTTGGTACAAAGTAAGGACTTAATAAATATTAATTGATTAATAGATTGAATGTAAGGTTGGCTTTTTGGACTACTCATAAGAATTTTCATATTTTCCTATTAAATTTCATCCAATTAGATTTTGCTTATTTTTATAGTCCATCACAGGAAGGGGAAGAGAATAGAATAAGCATACACACATAATATATACATATGTAAATATAAATACATACATATACATATTAATATGTAACACATATATATGCATATATATATATATCTTCTAGATTAAAAATCTAGGTAAACCATACCTCATTCTCATCAAAAGGAAACATAATAAGAATGATAGAAAGATGTCTGAATTGTGGTTCAGAAGAATGAGTGCTATAGCATTGACTTTTATACTTACTAAGCTATAGGTTACTTTAGAGAAATTTGGGTCTCAATTTCCACATCTGTAAAATAAAATTGTCCTGTGCACTTTATTCATTCAATTATTCAGTGTCTCCTCTGTGCCAGAGATGATAAAAAGTGCTAGGGAGACAAATATATGGAATGAAACACTATTTGCAAAGAGTTCTATTTTGCAAAGATATACATGATAAATATAAAGTTTATAAATAAATTATATACATACACAAAATGATTAAAATTAATATAGTTTTGGAGGGAAAATGCTAGAAGCAGGGAGAATCAGGGAAGATGTCACACAGAGAACATAGTGTTTGAGTTGTATCTTAAAGGAAAAGAGAGAATATGTAAGGAGAAGGTAACAAAGAGGTACATCCCAGGTAAGTGGGATGGTCAGTGCAAAGAAAAGATTTGGAAGATAGAATATTATGTGAGGAACAGGGATGAGACTGACGTGGTGGGATCACAGAGGAGATTTGGTATCTAATGTCCAATGTAGCTAGAAAGATAGCTTGGAGCTCAGTGTGAAGGTCTTTCAAAGTTCAAGACATTTATATCTTAAATGAAAATAGAGTAGATTTGATAGAAGACTTAAATTTCAATTTAAGGAAAATTTTCTAGGCAGCTTTATGTAGAATGGGTGGGAGTTAGGGAAAGACTTCATGTAAGGATACAAATTTAAAGGATTTTATAGTAATCTAATAAAGAAGCGGATGAGGGACTGGATTAAAATATGTGAGCAGAGAGGAGTTAGATAATAGAGCTGCTGTGAAGGTTAAAGTGGGAAGGATTTGCCAACTGATTGGCATTATGGTAAAGGGGACAGGAGTCAAAGTTAAAGCTGAGGTTATAAAGTTGAGAACTGGGAAAATGTTGTAACTTCTAAGAAAAATTCCTGTGAGAATTAAATTATATAATGCATATGAAAGTTTTGTTTAATTACAATATATATGTAAAATGTATTTAAGATAAAAAAAAAAAAACCAACCTGATGGAACAACAAAATCATCTTCTCTTCTCTTACAGCTTACTTTCCTCCACAAGACTCAAAGCAGAATGCAATTTGCTTCTTTTAAAGAAGTCCAAATTTTCAAAATTTGTATTTTAATGCACTAATAGGTATCTTTGTTAAAATCAAAAGTCACAACATTTTAGGAATTGCAATGTTGCTATATCAGTGCTATGTACTATAAGTATAGAATATTGAACTTGGAATTAAAAAGACAAGATCAATTGTTCCATACTTACTAACCATTAGTAAATTACTTAATAATTACATTAAAAGCTAACATTTATATTTCCCTTATGATGGGCCAGGCACTATTCTAAATGCACAATAACTCTTGGAGGTAGATACTATTAAGAAGACCATTTTACTGATAGGGAAACTAAGGCAAACAGAGATCAAGTGATTTTTCAAGAACAAGATATGTTTTTCAAGATCATATAGTGAATAAATAATTAAAACTGGTTTGAGAACTGGGTGTTACTAAGTCCAGGCCCAGTATTTTATCCACTGTATGACTGGTTGCTGTAATTTCTTTCAATCTCAGTTTGTAAATCTCAAAATGTAGGGGTGGTAACATCTCACCAAATTGTTATGAAGATCAGATGAAAAACTAAATGGAAAGCACTTTCCAAAACTTACTATTTTTATTATTGTACTTTGGGGATGAGGAATTCTCCAGATTTGAAATCTAATTCAATGATTCCTGTCTGTTCTTAGGCTTTTACCATAGAGAATATGTAGAAAGCCAGTTGTTTCAAGGCTTTTTCCATACTTAAGCATGCAACATATTATTGTGTATGGAAACTCCCTACAAAAAGCGTCAACAGTCCCTCCTGGGAGAATGATTCTCCCTCCATCATTCACTTATTTGACTGGAAGCCCCAAACCACAGAGACTAGGGGCAACTAGGTGGCACAGTGAATATAGCACAGGCAGGAGGATCTGAGTTCAAATCTTCTCCCATATACTTAACGTTTCCTAGCTATGTGATCCTGGGTAAGTCACTTAACCCCAGTTACCTCAGGAAACAAACAAACAAACAAACAAAACCAAAGAGGTCAGCATTGCCAAAGAGTGAAGAAAAGTGAAAGCGGTCAGGAAGAATGGGGAAGTAGAGAAGATAGTAATTTCTTTTAGAGTCTTTCTTCCATTATGTATATTATAAATATAGACTTCAATTCTCAGCATATTATTGAAAATATTATCTTTGGATAAGATAATATTTTGCCCATGTTTAGTATTCTTCATGTGAGGCTAGGATATTGTTCTTCTGTACCAACAAGTTTAAGAACCTCTGTAGATTAGAGTATTTGTGGAATTAGCAACTAAGCAAAACAGATAAATGAAAAGAATCAGGAGCATCATAAAATGTACTGCATCATAAAGCCTTCTTTGTTCATTTATTTTGACAAGTGTAGTTTAATTTAAATTATTTATGATACTTCATACTATATGAGTAAATGTAATACAGTACATTTTGTTAACAAATAATGAAGTCTGCACTATACAAGCTTTTAGGTACTCTTCTGGTAAAATATCAGGACCTTCAATTTATCTTTTCCCCTGCTATCTCTATAGATAAAAGTCATAGTGCTTGTGTTTATGTTTTTAGAATAAAAAAAATTCATCTTTGGAGAAGATTAAAGAAGCATTGTGGGAGATGTAAAAATACTAAATGGATTGGGAGTAAGATATTCTGGGTCTACTCTTTATTACTTTTGTGATCTTAGGGAGATGGCGGAGCTTCAGTTTCCTCATCTGTAAAAAGAAATGGTCAGCGTAATTAACTCCTAAATTCCCTTCCATCTGTAAATCTATTAGCTTATTATCATTTCTTTTCTAGTACTGTTATACTTTGAATAATGAATCATTTGGAAACAAAGTTTTCATAACAAAATCAGTTGTTAAGAATCAGAAAATACACAGTACTCATCAATCATGAAAATTTGTTTTAGTGTGTTAATATATCACTTCAATATGTTACCATCAAATTCCATTTGAGATGTTTAGAATGAAAAAAATAACTCCTTGTATAATTTCTATTTGGCCATGAGTAATTAAAGATAAACATTCAAGGTGAGGTCTAGTTGTAAGTCTTTCATGTTTACCAATTCTTTATCCTTCTTTCCTTTTGTTGATGGCACTATTCTATCCCTCTTCAGAAAACTAAGCTCCACCCCTATCAGAAATATCCTAATCTAAGAGGCCACCTCCTCTTTTTGACATCTGCTTCCTGCAATGGCCAAGCAAAACTCAGGGCCTACAACATGCAGAGAAAGCTTGTGCACAAGATCTTTAGTCTTTGGGCATATCTTGTATAGCCAGCACTTGTATAGCCAGCCATCAATTCCTGGAGATTGTCCCTCCTCATGCTAGTCCACATAGAATGGTTTCTTGCTTTATCCTTTATCCTTCTCCCAGTTTATTCTCTCTCCTTAGTTTTTGAAATTTATGGACAGAGTAGAAAGGTGCCATAGGGATCATCCAATTCAATTTTCTTTTAGATGAAGAAACAGAAATCAAATATTGTGAAATGATAGACCTTAACTATTTTTCTCTGCTTCCAGATGAATACCTTATGTATTCCTGAATATTTGACAACATTTTATTTAGTATTTAATAATAATTGTATAAGCATAATTCATTTTCCTGGTATCTATCTTGGAATGTGTGCCTATGTCTCTCTTCTCTCTCTCTCTCTCTCTCTCTCTCTCTCTCTCTTTCTCTTTCATACACACACATACACACACACACACACTGCAATGAAATTTGTGACAAAGGGTATCCAATTGGAATATTTCTTTTACTCTTATTTCCCATATTATTTCTGATGAACCTCAGGTCAATGATGGGGAAGGAAAGTATAAATTTTAATAGATATTACAGATTGGAAGAGAACTAACAAATGTGTGTGAGAGAGCTACTCTCTTAACTCTCTTAACTGGGGTTAAGTGACTTGCCCAGGATCATGCAGCTAATAAGTGTCAAATGTCTGAGGTCAAATTTGAACTCAGATTATTCTGACTCTAGCACTGGTGCTCTATCTACTCTGCCACCTACTTGCCCCTCTTATTATTTCTTCATAATTGCTTAATTCCATCTTCTAATTTCTTTCTAGTTACATCTTGTTCAATATTGTTTTTCTATTGATTTTAATCAGAAAGGACTGTTAAAACTAAATAAAATTCAGGGCTAAATAATCTCACAAACATGAATTTTTAAGGTTTTAGAAAAATATCCAATTATTCTCATTTTTAAAAAATATTTATGCCTTTGCTGTGGATATGATACAAATACTACCACTACCAGCTTTTAATAAGGAAATGATGTAGATGATCAAAAAGGTATACAAAAATTCATGAAAAAATCATAGTGTTTTACAAAGGTATAACTTAACTATCCCTGGGCCTTTTCCTTTATGAAATCATGTTTAAATTCACAAACAGAGTGTATGCATGAGAGTATCCTTCAGAATCGTATTCATGTTAAGAAATCTAATTTGTATGCATCAGCTTTCATTCCTGTGTTTGTGCCGGCTTTAAGTAGCAACACAGCTTTTAATTGTGAGGTTTTAAGTTCTGCAATTAAAATTTACCCTTTCTACTAGGAGGGTTGAGTGATAGTTTTTGATTTACTTTAGACAGTTTAGACAAATTATATTTAAAAGAGCATAAAGATGCAAGAAGCATTTTCTGATTCTGAGAAGGTCAAAATGTCTTAGTCACATTTGCTGAAAGTTTTACCTTGAATAGCTAATGATTCTTTCTACACTGTTGAATAGAATATACTAAAGATATGCAAGTAAGATGTCAAACAGCTCTAAAAGATCAACTCTATTGAAAACAGTGACCAAATGACCTTGAACAGATTAGGGAACATGAACGAATTTTGTGCCTCATAATGTTACATTAAAAAAAATCACTTTTATGAAGGATGTAGAAGATAAACCATATTAGCTGCCTCCAAGGATAGTTATGTTACTGTTTTGATTACTTTTTATATTTATAAGTATCATGAAAATGCTTTGCAAACTAATGGAAAGCAAAGCATTTGCCCAGAGCTTTGGTCACCACTAAAGAAGAGTGGAAAGTTTGCCCTTGCTTAGTTAATTTGATCAGTGTTGACAGTCAGCCAGGATAATTCAGGTCAACAAATCCATTCTATGACCTTGCTCAAAAAATAATAATCTTTTAAAAGGAACAGAATTCAATGTAGTGATTCAGTAAAGAAGGAATTTATTCTATCAACAACCCAGAAATTTGTGTATGCTTCAGTTGTAAGTTAATATTATCAAAAATAAGAGATATAATTTGACAGGTACTTGTACCTCCATAATGACAGAGATTTTTTCATTCTTTTAGAAATCTTTTATTTCTCAAATGATCTAATATGACCAACCCATTCCAAACTCAGTAAATTGCTCCCAAGACAACATAAACACATTGGTACCTTGTCAGATAGTAAGGATTTCCTGGATTTAGTGATTTACTGACCTACCTTTTGAGGGTCAAGGGTCATTTTCAAACTACTGGAAATTATCCGAGTATGATTTTAGGCGAGGTTGATGTAAATTTAACATGTTAATTTGCAATGTTTTCTATAGATCTATGTAAAGCTAAGGGTATAGATGAAAAATGGGGAAAATGAGTTAATTACCTGCATTTTTGCAGCCATATGAGTATTTTCTTTCACATTTAGACAATAAGAATTACGAACTGAATTTTTCACTTTTTATCTGAATGAAAAACAGATGATAAAATTTTAGACACGGAAAAGTGATCTATTAGACTTTTTATTATGGTGAACCACTTTGTAACTTTAAACATTCCTGTAATTCCAGGTTTGGTTTTTAGAGGTAAATTGAAATAAGGCTATCCCTCACACATACAATAGGCATTTCAATATTTGAAGACAATCTAAAATGATGGACAGTGATGTTTTCTATATAGACAAAGGCATTGCCTTGGTGACATTTTCACTATCGACTTGGATAGAGTTGGAATGATCATTTCCTGTGTTTTGGACAGGGTGGCTGAACTTTGTCTCTTTTTCCTAGACTAGACTGCTATATGTTTTACACCTATATCATTCAAGGAATTCTATGATTCTGCTCTATTATAACCTTTTTGAATGTGGCCATTGGGTCCCAGGTATCATCTTCAAACTTCCAAACTTCAGAGTAAGTAGTAGTAGAAGCACCAGTGCAACTAAGAAGAGACCTTTGAAAATATCTAGTTCAACTCTCTAGTTTTACACATGAGAAAATTCAAATTCAGAGAAGTGAAATGAATTGGATAAGAAGGGTCAGGAAAGAAACTAGGCCTGGGGTCAATCTGCATGAGCATAATCTCTTCCCTTCCCCCATTTCCTCAGCCCCCCCACTGGGTCTGCATCCATTGTCTTTTCTTTGGGGGCTGTACTTTTGACAATGGATCAGGAGATTGCATGTAGGTTTGAGAAATGGAGCAGAAAACTTTTGACCATTCCAGATAGATAGGAGCATGAGAATTCTCTGACTCTTTCTCACCAAAAAAAAAAAAAAAAAAAGAATCATTTCATCTTTTTTTTTTCTTTTTTGCCTATAGCTGGATTCAGAGTGAATGAAAAAGATAAATGTTTTGCCATATATATTCTGCTGCTCAGATAGTTACAAAATGTGTCTATTTTCTATTAACCATAGATTTATTTTGTAAACTCTTTTAGAATCCTTCCAAAATGATACCAGGTTTGAGATCTAGATTTCTGTAAGATCTTGTCTGATTTATTTCATGACATAGAAAATAATGCTTTCTATTTCACACATCATTCACCACTTCTAATTTTCTGACCATGCACCAGGTTTCTGTGATTAGAATCTGAGCATTGCCCTTGAGTGAAGGTTCCTCATGAACATCATGACCTTTGAACAGTGTGTGATTTAGCCTACAATAAATGTAATATGCTTGACTTTATATAGAAACCTATTCAATTCAAGTTAAATAAACACTTATTAGATGCCTTCTTTGACCAAAGCATTATGATAGAAGTTGGAGATTGAAAGATGTTGATAATAAAAAAAAAAGATGTCATATATGCAAACAAATATTTTTCCTACAAGGAGGATTAAAAAGAGAACAAAAGAAAGTACTCCAAGGAATATAAGAACTTTCAGCTGGGGTTGACAGAAAATGCTTTATGAAGGAAGCTAAGATTTCCATAGATGGTTAGAATACATTCCAGCCATGAGGGATTCTATAATGAGACAGAGGAGGACAACTAATACTCCAATATATTTAGAATGAAACATGTGTGAAAAGATTTTACATGGAATAAATCTGGAAATTGTGATTGGTCACCAACAATACGGAGCATTATCCACTACTTAAAGAATTTGTAAATTTGTATAATGGTAATATTTGCATAAATATGCATCCCATAAGCAATGAATAGTCATATTGAGAAATTTCCATGCTAGGAAAGTATTTTTTGTCAACTATTGGTGATAGGCTTGAAGAGTGATTCCTAACTCTATATTGAGTTAGGAATAACAAAAATAGGATCTTATAATAAACGAGACAAGAAGTATTGAGAGGTCTAACTACATGAGAAATCTCTAAAAAAGAGAAAAGACAGATGCAAAAGACAACTGATTCATTTTAAGAGAGAACAAAAAAGGGGAGGGTCAAAAATAACTTTAAAGTAATAGAATAATAGATACAGAACTGGAAGGGACTTAAAAAGTTATCTAATATAACGCCTAAATTTATAAATGAGGAAGTGATGGCCCCAAAAGGCTAAATTATTTGGAGATAGCTAGCTTTTGAAAGATGATATCCAACATTCTTGGATGTGTTGAATTTGAATTGTTAGCACTACATTTCAGATAAAACAAAACAAAACAAAGATTTAGATTAGTTGACCTGAGAAGCCCTTTCCAATTCTAGATTAATGATCCTATAATCTAGGTGGGGAAGACCAGGAAACAATTGGAATTGTTGGACTGGAAACCAAGAATTGATGGGTGATCTCAGTATTCTCAATAATTTCTTAGAACTCGGTCTTTTTTGGCTCTTATGTAGTGGAAATCATTTTCACAAGTTAAAGTACTGTATGTATTATATATATTCAACTCTCTTCTGTTCTCCAATGATGGAAACAAACTGTAATCTTTACAGCATTAATATCTTGTGATACTAAATTATAAAAGGCTCAGAGCAATTTAGAATGCTTGAAGACAAAAATAAAATAGATTGAGAATTCTTGTAATGTTTATTTAAAAAAAAACAAAGAAATAATGCTTTAAATAAAAAAAAAAAACAGAATATTTGTTTTAAGATGTAACTTAAATTTGATTTCACAAGTCTTAAAGTTACACATTTCTGTTTTCTGTGAGAATTTGTAAAGGTTTAAGAAGTTGCCTGATTGTTAATGGCAAATAACAGCTGCTATTTTTACGTATTCAGTGGTTTTTTTTTCCCTTTTTCTTTTTTGCAATCTGTGATATATACTGGCAGGGCATTAGAAAATGACAGGGGTGCTGAAAGTGAGAATGAACTGGCAAGCATTATGTTCCAGTATTTATTTTAATCTCACTTAGACTACTGTTTTGTACTATAAATAAATTAGCAAACAATTTTGCTAAGAGGTTTTTTTTTTTTTTTTTTTTTTTGGACAGAAACTAACTCTTTTTAAAGACAGTTGCTAATTTGACATACATTTTACTTTTCTGATTTAAGAATGGTGATTAAGGTTTCAAATTTTTTTCCTATCTTTCTTGACATGTGGGGACCACCCCACATAAAATGAAGTTAGCCACATAAAATGAAGTTAGTCTTAAAGACCATCCTAATGCTTTCTTTAGGGTCAACTCAGTGGCACAATGGATAGAGTGCCAAACTTAAAGTCATAAAAACTTCTCTCTTTCAGAGTGAGTTTTTGGGCAAGCTACAGAACCCTGTTTGCCTCACTTTTCACATCAATAAAATGAGAAGGAAATGGCAAACCATTTTCTGTATTTCTGCTAAGAAAACCCCAAGAGGGGGTCAGAAGAGTGAGACATGATTGAAAACCAAATGAACACTGCTCTCTTCTGATACAGAAAATTAAGACACACTCTTAGTTGTTCTAACTCAACAAACATTTATGAAGAGCTAAATGATGAGTATATGAAGAAAAATAAAAGTGTCTGCCCTAAAAAAGTTTGCATTCTAATGGAAGAGACAATTTGCAAACACCATTTGTGCATACTATAAATAGGTTAATTGAAAGAAATTTCTGAGGAAAGACTAGGTTGAAGGAACCTGAAAAGATTTCTTGCAAAAGATGAGATGTGAGGTAAGACTTGAAAGAATCTAGGGAAATTCAGAGAAAAGGAGTGAGAGTATTCTAGGAATGGGGAAGTCAAAAGTTTTAAAAAGTTTAAAAAAAAATTCATGTATAGAAAAAAAATGCTAGGAGACCAAGGAATAAGTGGATTATGGTGTACATTGAGTAGGGGGAGGGGTAAAGGTCAGAGTCAGCTTGTGAAGTGCTTTGAAAACCACTTGTTTATCCTTGTTCTCAAAAGAGGACCAAGATCTCAGAAAAGTGATACCATGACATGCAAGTGAATTGGATTTAAGTGAGGGAGCACTGTGCAAAGTCACCAACCTCACTTTCTCCTCTGTTGCCATCTGGGTCCACTGAGTGGAAAGATAAGATCAGGATACCTAGAGATGGCTCTGGATGAAGTGGGACACCTTGGCCTTCTTAAACTAAGGTCTTTAACAGATCTCAGTTTTAGGAAATGCTAAAGAAGATCAAAGCTATCTGAAGTCTTACAAGTTCTATGATTATAAAAAAGTAATGTAACTTTTTAGATTATTTCCTTTTTGGGGAAATGCTGATGATAATAATATTTATCTAAGGCAGCTATTATAAAGAATATATTTTATACATTTTAAGGTATCTCTAAATGGAGACATTATTACATAAAATGCATACAAAATATTCAAATTTTGGTTTCTAATGTGAATCATTGTTCAAAATGATTATATAAACTTAGCTATTTTATTTTTAAATTATAAAATACCTCATCACTTTATTCATTGTGATTTATTCTATTTTGTCATTGTTCCTCTTAAAATATAGTGGCCACAATTGAACATAATAACCAGATATAGTCTTGCCTTTGTGAAGTCTGATGCCACAATGATTTCTAGTACTTGGGACACTGTACTTTAATTACTGCAATCTAAGTAGCCATATTACAGTATTGGCTCATATGTTGAATTTTTTGTCAGCCAAAACTGCACATATTTTTTCAGTCAAATATCTGGCAACCTCAATTTTAGTCATCTTGCATTTGTACAATTGGCTGTTTGAACCTAAATGGAAGAATTTAGGCTTATCCATGTTAAGTTTCCTTATTTTGGTTTTGGTTTAGTATTTAATTCTTTTGGTATGATTTTTCATCATACCTTTCATCTCTCTACTAGTTAATTCTCTAAGCACTGTCTTTTACAATAATTTGTTAAGCAAGCATTTCAGTCATCCATCAAAACTTCAAAAAGGGCAGGAGCTTCAACACACCACTAGAGGCCTCCCTCTTGACCAGTGAATCTTCTTTTGTCTTGGGGACCCTTGAATGTTTTGATAAAGCCTATGAAACTCTTCTCAGAATATTTCAAATGCACAAAATAAAATGCATAAGGTTACAAAGGAAACCAATTATTCTGAAATTTAGTTATCAAAATATTAAAACACAAAACAAATTCATGGATTCTAGGTTAAGAACCCATGATGTAGGATGGTACCAATTTACTATCCATCTTTCCCATATTAGAGACATGGAAGTGAATTCTTTAGTTTACAATGTCTTTGTCTTTTATATCAGGAGGGAGTTTGTTTTTCAATGCTTTGATTCCACAACTTCATATAAAGATTTTGCCCTCAGTGAAATATGTTTGATCTTTATTGCAAAATACTTGATAAATTTTAAATAATCTACAAATATATTTTTGAAATGGACTGAAAAATTCCTTAATAAATGGAAAATTTGAAAACATATCTTATCTAATATTTGTTCCTTATTATCATTCAAGTCTCACAAAGTAAAGATACAATTTCTAATTTAGTACTAAACATCCATATCTTATTCCCATTCTTTTCTACTAGAAAATGTTATTGTACTCTTTACATATTATAGAATACATATTATACTATTTATATTCAAAATGCCTACATAGCATCTTACATAACGTGATAGCAAAATGTGTATATATCAGTTATAAAATATATATATTACATTTCATTCAATGTTTGTAAAATATATATAATGATGTTATACATATACATATATATATCAACCCTATATTGTTCTACTAATTAAAGAGAGTTCAATTGCTATGAGTGTTCTGATCTTTTATGAAATATTTCTAGGACCATACGCCTATATATTTCAGTACTCTAATGCTGATAATCACAAGATAAACAAGCAGAGCAGAGTATGTGATATGCTTTACTCAAAAATCAAACCATAGTTGATACTTTTAATTTTACTTCTACCAGCCATGACAATGACCCTGGTAAATGCTGAAAATGTGATTTTTCAGTTCTTGAAAAGAGTTTCTACATCTATTAACTTTTTGTTTCATTACACATAAAGTGCTAGAAAATTGTCGGGACTTAGGTAGAATGATTTTCCATATGTTAGAAATCTGGCAAGATTTCCTACACCTTCCATGGTGGTTAATAAGAAGCCTTTATGACAACAAAGTAAAAGGACTATATCTTCATTGTAGCTACTTGTCCTTCCATTCCTCATACCAAAAAATGGGATAGTTTTTTTTTTTTTTAATTAAGTCATAGCATTTAGAGTTAAAGGAAATTATAGAAGCAAATCATCTAGTTCAATCTCTTTTATTTATAGGTGAGGAAGCTAAAACTCAGAGAAAGAAAAAAAAACTGCACACTGTTGTAAAATAGTTATTTGTAAAGTCAAAATCAGTCATTAGAACCCAATTCTGATCTTCTTTCCATTGTACCATCCTGATTGTACCATTTGATAGTTTTGATTCCATGTTACTTTCATTTTTTGTGATTTCAGTAACATTGGTGCCAAACTCAAATAGAAACTGATCCCATGTAGAAACATGACTCAGAAAACTATAAAAAACATTTTTTCAATGACATTTTAATCTATTTTGAATTGGTTTGTGGAATTTTGCAGTCCGTCTGCAGCCTGTGGATAGTGAGTTTAACACTTCTGCAATGTTCCTGATTACATAACTCCTTCCACTGGTACACATCCTCAGGTCAGCCATTGTTCTGCAAATTATTGTTTTAGTAACTTGGGACATAGAGAAATTAAGTGACTTGCCCCCAGGGTTATACGGTTTATAAGTGTTATAGTGGGGACTTAAATCCAGGTCTTCCTGACTCCTGGGGTTGGCTCAGTAGCCACCATCTCAGTTGCTTCTTGCTGCTTTAGTAATAAACCAAAAAAAAAAAAAAATACTTCTGAGAAAAGAAAGAAAGGAAGGAAGGAAGGAAGGAAGGAAGGAAGGAAGGAAGGAAGAAAGAAAGAAAGAAAGAAAGAAAGAAAGAAAGAAAGAAAGAAAGAAAGAAAGAAAGAAAAAAGAAAGAAAGAAAGAAAGAAAGAAAGAAAGAAAGAAAGAAAGGAGGGAAGAAGGAGGAAGAAGGGAGGGAAGGAGGAAAGAAGGGAGAGAAGAAGGGAAGGAGAGGGAAGGAGGGAGGGAGGGAGGGGGGAAGAAGGAAAGGAGGAAGGGAGGGAGAAAGGAAGGAAGGAAGGAAGGAAAGAAGGAAGGGAGGGAGGCAAGGAGGAAGGGAAGGAGGAAGAAATAAATAAATTATGTAGATATTTCCTTAAAATTTTCAGTTTTACATACAGTTAAGAATCTATATTGAAATATTCTGAAATATTACTCTTGGAACAATTCAGCTAGGAAATCCTTGGCTTCTTTCTTTTTGTATCAGAAAAAAAAATGTATTGCATTTTATCAGAAGAAAAAATATATTACACTTCAAAGTGATTTAATATCCATTAAACATAACTATTCTCAAAGTTATGCCTCTTAAACAAGGTGACTATCAGAATAGGAAGAAAAAATATCACTAATACTCTTTATGTACAAAGGACTCCAAGGAATCTTTTTTTTAAAAATTTGTTTGTTCCTTTTTTCTCATAAATACATTTTTTGAAAGTCTAATGGCTTTTATCTAAGCCAAGGGGTAAGAGGACTTAGACTTGGAAATATAAACTGATAAACTCTGAGTTAAGAGATGTTCCCTCTTTGTAAATAGGAAGGAAGTTCAAAGCAATTATTTTAAGAGCTCATAGGGTTGAAAATTTATATCTGAATGAGAAATTTAAGCAAAACTAAAAGTGAACATTTTGACTTGAACAGACAAATTAAATTAATCTTATCTGTAATTGTCTAAGAAAATAATGCTTTATTTAAAATTACAATACTTGGGGAAACAGCATAATACCAAATGGGACAAATGTAAAAGTTCCCTTGTCAGTTAAGTACATTGAATGGTCCATTAAAAGGATTTTAAATCTTAAATTAATAAACACAACCAAAAATATTCTAATAACTGATTTAAACTATTTCAACTATTATCTTTCAAATATACAGTACATGCTATCAACACTTGTACTCTTTAAAAAAAAATTATAAAACTGTCAGAGAGTAGGTTTTTGTAACAGTTTTGTTGTGTAATCCAATTGCTAAACAAGACGTTAGACCACTATCAGAAAAGAAATCTTAACAAATGTATAGTTGGAACATGTTTAAAAATGCTTTCAGATTTCAAGTACAATTTTTTCCTAGAAACTTTTCATGGGTAAATTTAAATGTAATGGATAAATTTTCAAAGTTGTTTATGAGATCCTAACCATAAACACATGAAGTTATATTAAATTCATGCACTTTGAAAATTGCTCCAAAGTTATTATCATATGCATTTTTGCATGTATCCCCCAATCAAAGTTTATATTTTTACAAGGCTTTCTGACAGATGTTCAAAGAAGGAGACTGTTTTTGCAGTTATACATGTTTGTTTGAAATCTTCATATTAAATTGAAATTATTTAGGTTTTTCTGAATGATTTTTTTATTTCTGATTCATCTAATTTTTCTAATGTTTCTCACTGACCAATCATTTGACACATTTCAAACTGATTATAACATTATTTCTTAAGCAAAATTGTCCTGTTTTTATTAGAATGCTTAATACATGCCATCTCTCAGTTGCAATGCTATCTTCAGTGTTATCTGTACTAATCCTAACTTTTACTATTAGCAAATGCCTGTGGCATCTAGAATTATTAAGATCTTCTTAATTTTTTTAATAAACAGGCATTTCTCCTGGAATTGACATCTTCATACTTTTGTACTAATATAAAGAATGTCATTGTTTTTTTCTTCCTCAGATGTAAGGAATTTGCCCAAAATGTGGTCTTTTCGATTTTAATCATTAATTCTGAAACATTTATTTTCAAACAATTTAACATTATCAGAGCAGGTAAACTTTTTTTTTTTTTTACACTCTAAAGAGGAACAATGACTAATATAACTAAATCCATTTGACCATTATTTATGGTTCAAAAGGTGATTAATTTTTAAAGTAATTTTTCTCACAAGTTCATAGGCTGGATTTCAATCAATCCTGGAATAAGAAAAATAAAAGATGCTGAATATTTGCTAAAAAGCAGACAATATGAAAGGATTAAAATGCTTTAATCAGACAGAAAAAAAAAAGGCTTTGGCCACTTGATTAGGGCTGATTTCCACCATCTGCTTATACTTACTGAGGATCTAGCCCTGACTGAACACTAATTTGTGCACTTCCTAGAAATTGAAATCTCTCAGCAAGCAAATTAACAAGAGCAGGGATTCAGCAATAATGGAGCTCCTCGGCTTTTGTTTCCCTCTGACAGATGGACAGGGTGCGCTCAAATTGAATTCAGCTTTAATTGCATTGTGCCATTTAAAATTTTATCTGCTCCACAGATTTTGTTTACAGGTTTCAGGATTCCAAACCTTTGGAAGTTTTTTTTTTTTTTTTTTTTTTTTTTTTCCAGCATTGGGTAAGATAAAGAACGTTATAATTCTATGTGACTAGTAGGTGTTCATTACAATTCCTTGCTTTGAAGGGTAGCATGTTAAGGAAAAGAATTATATTTTAAGGACTTAAATAGTAGGGGCAAACAGGGAACACAATTCAAACTTTTCATGTGTTTGAATATTGGCAGTTTAAATAAATACAATCAGGAAATGTTGTGCATTTCCTATCTAAATAAGAGAGTAATTTGCCTTGTTTCAATTATAGGATACCAAACTTTTTCAGTTATCAGTCTATCACCTTGAGCTGTGCACTTCTGAATTCTAGAGATAAACTTTTACTAAATGAATCATGATATTATAAAATTA
This sequence comes from Antechinus flavipes, assembly GCF_016432865.1. Lineage (NCBI taxonomy): Eukaryota > Metazoa > Chordata > Mammalia > Dasyuromorphia > Dasyuridae > Antechinus > Antechinus flavipes. The sequence continues at coordinate 115,756,995 of NC_067400.1, read as the reverse complement.
CTTTCAGTTTCTGCCTGATTGACAGTGTTTAGATAGAACTGACTTATATGAACTGTTCTTTTGAGCAGAGGTATAAAATACTAAATCATTTAGTCATGTTCTAAACATTTCTGTGAATCTAGCATTGAAGATGCATTTGTTGCAAAATTGCTTGTCAATCTGCAAGCTTTTCCTCATAAATCTGTAGCTTAGTTGGTACTAAACTGTGACATTTCTGGTGGCAAACAGAGATCCTAGAAGCTTGAATATACCATCATCAGATTTGATTTGTACCCTACTTAGTTGAAGATTGAAGACTCTAAGCTACTGAACAGGGTGATACACAATTCTGGAAGGGAATCTGAGGAATCACTGAATTTGCTATACTCTTAGCCAATAATTTAGTCTATGTAAACTGAATAATGAGAAGCCTAAAAAAAAAAAAAAAAACCAAATTCAACACTGTCTTGGGCTTATACAGGCTACAAAAACTTTGGCTCTTGCAAAACGCCTCAACCTACTGAACTAGCTTTTAATTTTATATTTTCCTTTTCTCTAATTAAGGTTTTTAATTCCATCTTTATTTTGTCAGTTTCTTCTTCTTGCAGAGGACAATCATGGCCATGGTGATTTTCATGGTGTGACTTCCATCTTCTGTGGAATACCACTCTATTTGTTTTATGTGATAATCCTCAGTTTACAACACAAAGTGTTTGTGAATGTGGAGGTACAACATAATATCTGTAAAGTGACACTTTAAATTCTTTGTAATAATAAAAGTGACCAGCAAGCAAACCATTCAGATGGTCATCTTAAAATGAGGGAGGATTGTACAGTTATGATACATTATGCTTATCTTTATGAACAAAGCGTAATATGGCAATGTCATTTTGTGAAAACCAGATTCAACTGGCAATCTGCTTGAAATTAGTTCACTTATGATGATTGTTTAGTGGCTTGTCCAAATTGTGAATTTAAGTGCCATATAAATAATCAAGCATATGTTACAAAGAAACCCCCCAAGTCTTATTTCCTCAAGATTGATTAGGCCTGCCTGGTACCACTATATTGAACCAAATATCTGTATAGGCAATGTACAATAAACAAGCCTCCTGATGTTGATCACATTTCATGAGTGCACTTGCACTCGCTCTCTTTCTCTTCTCTCCTCTCCTCTTCTCTTCTCTCTTCTCTTCTCCTCTCCTCTCCTTTTCTCTCTTCTCTCTCTCTCTCTCTTCTCTCTCTCTCTCTCTCTCTCTCTCTCTCTCTCTCTCTCTCTCTCTCTCTCTCTCTCTCTCTCCTTCTCTCTCTCTCCTCTCTCCTTCTCTCTCTCTCTCTCTCTCTCTCTCTCTCTCTCTCTCTCCTCAAAAGAACGAAATTCACAAAATTTTAGGTCTTGGATTTTTTTCAAGATAACCAAAAAGAAGATGTTAATTATAAAAATGAAAATTTCCCCCTGTGACTTTAAAATTCTGCATAATAATTTAATTTGCTCAGTGAAATTTCTTGACTTTGTTTTCCATAGCTTTTTTTTTTTTTCATTGTTACTTCTGTAAGTAACTGTCAGCCATTTCTGTTTTCCCTTCTATTTGTAGTTGAAAGAAAGTTTTTAAAAAACTTTTTTTGGATTTCATTTTCATAGAATCATAGAATGTTACCACTGGAAAAGAACTTAGAGACTGTCTAGTTCAACTTTTTCTATTTACAAATGGGAAAACCGAGACTCTAAAAGCAAAGGACTTTTCATTCATGGTCTCCCATTATTTAACAATAATTTTAGAATTAAAATTCAGTATATCTAAGTTCAAGAATATATTAAAAAGTTCATCTTTCAGTGTTTCTGATGAGTAGTGCCTTTTGATTTACTTGTACTATATTAGTATATATGTGTGCATATAAAAATTAAAATGCCTTTGAACTTTTGTATGTTAATGTATATGTATACATCATGTATGTAATTTTATTGCTTACGTTTTAATCTTATAAATGAATTTCCCCAGGTGATGGACTTTCATATATGTACTTTATAAGGTATGCCTACTAGCATGACATGCAGATAAGTAAATATGGCAGGACTAGTCTTATGATCAGTTGATGACTAACATGCAATTTCTCACACAGATACACACAGATACACACACACATGCAGTAGATTTCTGTGTAGCTAAAGAAGCTTCTGATTTGGGCAGTTTAAAAACCATACTGCCAGAGTTAGGTCACTTTTAGTTAATTAGGATTTCAGGCATAGAGTTGCCAATCAGGACACTAAATGTATCGGTCTTTGTGGGCAGGCACCAGGAGGTTCAACTCAGTGGTTGATAGCTGGTATGTGATATTTGTCTCTGGTTTATAGCCTGGTACAATAATGTCATTGCCCCATGTGGCAAATGGTGTAAGCTATTGTAAAACTGTTTGTCTATGTGATTAAGACATTGCTGCAGTGTGCAGCACCAGCCAATTACTTTTTTAATTTAATTATAGCAGAAAAAAGAGAATAGCATAATAGAAATTCTTGTCATAGGGAATATGTAAAATGTAAATTGAAGACCCATGAAAATTTCATGCATTGGCAGGCTGATTTGTTTTTATTTTCAACTTGTAAAGACTGAGTTTCTTCAATGCAATAAAATAAGACGTAGCTGCATTTAGTAATTACTTAGGTCTACATCAAAATAATTATATACAGTCTGCACTTGTGATCCACTCTGCGATGTATATGAATGTAAAAATAAACACTGCAGGGCCCATATCAATTTTTACTTTTAGGCAGTGTAAATAAAGCTGAATCTTCAACTTTCAAATTAAAACTGATAACCTTGGGCAATCAGGGCTTTTATAAAAGAAGGGGGAAAACTTTAGCTTGCCTCAGAACAGGTTGTGTCTCTGGAATGCTTCTGGGACTAAAGAGATCAATTAAGTGTGTATAAACAAACAGTTGGAAAAAAGCTACTAAAACAACAGAGGAGAGAGCTCTCTATTGGGCTCCAGGGGCCTGGGGGAGCGAAGTTTCATTAACTGGATCTGAAGTCCTATGGCCTTCTATAAACAAGCATTAATTAAAGAATGTAAAAAATAAAGTTTCAGACCTTGCAATATGTTAATGATCATATGATTCAGGGCCTGGGAAGGAGAGGAGCAGCAGAGGTCATAAAATAAGCATGAAGCATTTAATATGAGTGCTTGGCAGGGATTTCTGCAAATTAGTTGGTTATTTGCTGGTCCAAAGCAAATTAAGGTGATTTTGCTTCACTTGCTAATTTTTTTATGTGCGTGCTTGGCAAAATGTTTTTCACAAATGGATGAAGGTTATTGTTAATGGCATAATGAGAAATATTAACATATTTAAATAAACCTGAAAATTCTGACATCCAACACAAGGCTGCACTTTTTATTTGACACTGACATTGAAATACTATTATATCCTTGGGATTATTTTAGACAAAATTATGAAAACTGCTCAAGTCATAAAGGTTTACATTTAATCACAGATTTAGAGCTAGAAAAGACCTAAGAGGTCATCAAGTTTCACACCCTCATTTTACAAATGATGTAACTGAGGCCCAAAGTGTGTAAATGACTTGACCAAAGTTTGTCACATGGGTAACAAGTAGCAGAACTCAGATTCAAATATAGTTCCTACTAACTCCAAATCTGACACCTCTGCTGTGCCATACTAATTTTCACTATCAATTTTAATAAATTTTCCTATTTTCTTGAAAGAGTATTTCTATTAAACTAAAATGTAATAAAATAAATGGATGAAAGACAGAAAAGTTTTAAGAATCTACTTTATTTGACTTTTAAGGTTCATTTTAATTTCACAAGCAATTATCTAATACCTACTCTATGTGCAGTCTTGTTCTGGTCACACGGGGAATAGTGGAGGGAAAGATAAAAGGACTATAGAGAATAGGAGAATACCTAGAAATAAAAGATTCCAAATAAAGTTTGTGGTTTGAGAAATTGTTATTCAAATAAATTATTAAAATATGGATGTAATTTAAACTGTGTACATATGGAACAATTCCTTTCTTTGTTTATTTCTTTTTAAAAAAGTCTTTTAAAAGTCTTTTTAGTTTTAATGTGATTGTATTACGTAGCAGAAAAGTCATTTCATTTTGATAAACAATGACATTACTGTCCCTGATGGCTTTTAATTTCCCAAACTCTTTTTAAGGAGGAAGAAATGGAATAACTTCTTTGTTAACCTAGAAGTTAAAATTAGTATGTTGTGATATTCTTGATTATCAAAAAGTTGCACAAGAGAATTTGAAGACAGCATCTTATATAGAAAGAGATGATGTAGAAGGAAGCCACTATTGACATTGTTCTGTTACAGCAATTTTAGATGGACAAATTGCAGTTGAGAAAATTTCATGACTCGGTAAAATGAGCAATGATGACATCTGTGGATGCGGGTCTGTTCATATCTTTGCGGAGCCTTTAGGGAAATAAATATCTCGGAACATTCGGTGAAGTGAAGCTTACTCAATAAATCAACCTGACACAATAACACTTCTGGCACATGAGCCCTACTTCTCTGCAGCACCACCTACCCCTCCGTGTTCTTGTGCTACCAAATGGTGTCTCCCCATAGGCCTCTAAATCAAATCAGAGCACACAAATACAGTGAGAATTTATTGGGAATTGGTTTTGTTCGGCAAAAACATTACTTATTAGATGAACTGAAATGATAATAAATTTTGACCCTTTAAGTACCACACAAATACAAGAAAGTTACTTGGCAGTGAAAGTGAGTGAGTTGGGATTTATATTAAAGTATGTAAAATTCCCTAGTCCTCTAGATGAAAATCTTAACTTTACTATGAGATTATGGTGTATTTTCTGTTTTGAAAAAAAATTTGTTATCAAGTTTCTGTTAAGTTCCATTTTTTCCCCAAGGAAATTTGTTTCATTCTCTTAAAATACCACAGTTATTTTAAATCCCCTCTTTTCTCAATAAAATTCATAATTTTTAAAGATAAACATTGCATTGGCAGCAGATTAATTATTCAAGATATATACCTTATGGTATGTATGCTCTCTCTGCCCCCCATCTACAAAGTGAATGGTGGAAAAGCTGTCTGGTATTGGAGTCTGAGAGAAGTCATGGGGGGAAACAGTAATACTCAGTTTATTAAAACTTCTGATAAATGTGCTGGTGAGGCTGTAGAGAAAGAGTATGGGTTAGAGTTGGAAGAGAAGGAAAATGGAGGCATTATTTGGTTTAGCTTGATCTTGAAGAAGCAACAAAGAAGATATTAATTTTACTCATTGTGTGAAGTAGGGGCAAAAAAGGATATAATGCTAGTAACCTATAAACTTTGATTTGCTCCGATATAATCTGCAGCCAGTGATATCCATTAGTAGTTGTCAAATTTTGCTATTTTTTGACTAAATGAGAAATTTTATAGCTTAAAATTATTATTAGATCTTAGATCTTGGGAGGAGAACTTAATTCTCCAGTTACTGAAACACAACAGGCACTTAATAAATGTTTATTCATTAATTAACTGATCTATAAATTAGGGCTGAGAAAGTTTTCTCATGAAGTCATTTTGTTAAAAGTTAGTTACTACTGAAATGTTATTATCAGGACTATGGTCTTAAATTAACATGAAAGCCATCCCATTATCTCACCTCTGATACTGAATAGTTTTGTGACTCTGAGCAAGTCATTTAACTTTATTTATCAAGAAATTCTTTAAAATTTGTTCCTGCCTGACTTCTAGTAGAGCCTTCTAACCTTGTGTCTGATCAGCCACAATGAACACACTGGACTTTGATCCTAATACAGTACTGTCATTTTGGATCTCTTCAATTCTGAAAGACAGTAGCCATAGGATATTATGGCTATTCTCTAATGAATAACAGCCTCTCTCTAAAATTCAATAAAATTAGCAAAGTATATAAAGAACATATGATATCCTGTTTAGAGAGCTGATTCAGAAGATAGAAAGATCTGGGTTCAAGTATTGCCCTTGATAGAAACTGGCTGTGTGTCATGATCCAGGTCTCCTGGCCTCTTAGTTTCCTAAGGCTAAAACTTGCAAACAGTTGCTACTCTCTTTCAAAAAAAGAGAGTTTATTTATAAGTGCCTCCTATATAAATGGAAATGAAAACCATAAGTTTGGAGTATGCATAAACAAAAGCATATGTATTTACACATTTACAAAACTATAAACTTGCATATATGTACATAAGTACTTTATGTAATGTAACCTACTTCCTAATTTATTATTTCAGAATTAGCAAAATAATGCATAATTGTGTATATTTCTAATGATATATGTTAAGGTTTTTTGTTTGTTTGTTTGCTTGTTTGTTTTTGCCTAGGCCTCCTGTGCTTTCCTCTATGTAGGGAATTCTCAATGTAGAAACTTTCTCTATAGTTCATTTTTATATGAAGTGAGAGATCTCCTTTCAGCAATGATATATTAAGTGATCTTCCCATGGTCAACAAAGAACACAACAAGATTATGCTTAAATCCGTAACTTCACAGTCAGCTCTATACCCACTGTGCTGCCTTTTTATTATAAATTATAGTTTCAAAATCTGTACATGTGTATTCACATACATATATGCACACATCATATATGCAGGTATATGTAGGTGTATTTATTTAAATATTCTTTAGTTTACTTTGTCCAATAGCATAATTACTTCTATATTATATAGCAAGTGAAGGCAGCATAGTGTAGTAAAAAAGAACTGACTTAGAAGTCCATGGATGCAAATCCTATCCTAATCATATTGCAGATTTCCTCAATTGAAATTCCCCACCAAAGATATCAGAAGACTGGATTAAAAAAAAAAAAAAGATCTAGTGTATACTCTCTCAATATAGTATATTTTCAAACAGTTTCAAAGTTATCTATCTTTTATTTTTATTTATTTATTTATTATATTCATGATATTTCTTTAAATGATTAATCACATTTTTTCAAGTAGTTTGAAAGTGTAATATTTCCTTTATTTGCTTGAGGAACAAGTTGCTTGTACAACATCTACTCATTGAATTTGGAATTACAGGATTTGATATGGTATTCCAGTTCTGACATTACATCTCTAACTTAGGAGAAGCCACTCAAAATTTCTAGGCCTTCAGTTTCCTTATCTGCAAAAATAAGAGTTTTAACTAAATGACAAACAAGGTCCCTAGAACTATGACCTTATTTTTAAAAAGATATTATTTCTGATGGGAATGTTATCAACCTTATTTAAATGAAATGAACTACAGTGGCCTCTCTAGGGGGAAACAAATCAATAACTATTTATTAGTCACATAGTACATGCTTGACATTTAGGATGAAAGAAGAAAGAATTAAATAATCCCTATTCTCTATGTATACTGTAATGGGGAAGGGAGATAACAAGTAGATATATGTATTGTAAATTTCAGGAAAACAAAGTGCAACTTGTGTGGGTTATTAAATTCCTAAATACTCTAAGTAAGTCTCTAAGATTTTAAGTTGCATAAAAAATGCCAACTTGCATGGGTCATAAGTAGAGGGAGTTTCCTTTCCAGAGAATACATACATATCTATATTATCTATGTATATCTTTCTCTATATATATATCTGTTTCATTTAAATCCAATTCAAGACATCATTCTGTGATATCATTGGTACTCTTCAAAAATGAAGTATGAACCATCACATCTCTTAATTTATCTGTATCTACCAATCTATCTCAAATCAGATTCTAATTTAAATAAGTATATGGAAATAGTAGTTAAACACAGGGTAGATTGGAAGAAAGAACCCTAGTATGTGATGGGGTCAGGAAAGTTTTCATGCAAAAGTGATGACTGAGTTGCTTATTAAAAGAAAAGAGGGCTGAGGTAAAGAGGGAGTCCATTCCAGGCATGTGAAATGAATAGTGCAAAGATATGGAGATAGAAAATGGAGCACAGAGGTTTAGTGCAACAGGATATTATCATGCAAAAGAAAAATAGTAGTCACTGAGAATAGATAGGTTGCTATAAAATTGTGAAGGGCTTTAAAAACTAAAAGAAGTTTATATTTTATTCTTAAGTCAATAGTGGGCAGTTGGTTGAATAAAGAAGTTCAATGGTCAGCTCTGCATTTAAGAGTAATTTCTTTGGAAACTATGTGTAGGATGAATTAAAATGAAAAGTGACTTCAGGAAGTGAGTTTGATTAGGAGGCTTTTGTAGTAATTTAGGGCAGAAGTGAGGAGGGCCCAGTCTGAAGTAGCCATATAAAGATAGAGAAAAGAACAGATGTGACAAGATACATCAAAAATTTGGATATATGATGGGAGGATGAGTAAGAAATTGTAGATAATAGTAAGGTTATAAACCTAGGAGTATGGAAGTGTGGTAGTGTATTCAACAGAAAGAAAAACATCTCTAAGAGGGAGTAGTTGGTGGGAGGGATGAGTTCTGTCTTAGACATTTTAAATTTGAGATGTCTCTAAAAAATCCCATTTGAATGTCAACTAACATTTTAAAAAGTAACTACTACATGTTAGGCCTCATTCTATGTGCTGAAAATACATGTGTGCGCATGCACGCGCACGCACACACACACACACACACACACACACACACATGCATTTTCTCTAAGTCTTTTCACAGTTTAGTAGTTTACCACAAACAAACTATATAAATACAAACACAGTATGTAAAGAATAAATTAAGGATAGCCTCTGAGTGAAGACAGTGTTAAGAAGGACTGGGAAAGACTTCTTGCAGAAGTTTGGTCTTCAGCTAACATTAGAAAGAATTCAGGGAAGCAAGGAGGTGGAGATAAGAAAGCTGAAAATCCTAAGCAAGGGAAACAACCAATGAAAACACTTGGAGTTGGGAAATGGAGTTTTATGTGTGAGAAATAGCAAAGAGACCAATGTAACTGGACCATAGAGTGCTTGGAGGACTGAAAAGGCATGAGGAAGTCAGATAATGAATGACTCTTAAAATTGTTGATGTGGGAAGGAACAACAGAGGAAAGAGTAGGACTGGAGATAAATAAATCGATAGACAAATAGATACATGTAAATATGTTTATTGATAAATGCACAGATATATCTAGTTATTTAGTTATCACTTATCTTTGTCATAGAGATGTTAAAATCATAGGAATTGATAAATATACCAAGAAAGAGTGTGTGAAGGAAGAAGAGAACCTAGAACAGAAATTTGAGAACTATCTAAAGTTAGTAGTATGAGAGATGATAAGCCAATAAAAGAGAAGAAGGACCTTTTAGACATGTAGGAAGAAAACTAGACGAGAACAGTATTGAGAAAATGGAGAGAAAAGATAGTAGTAAATGGTGTGAAAATGCATTAGATATGTTTAATAGTATGAGAAATGTGAAAAGGCCATTACATTTAAAAGTTAATAGATCACTGGTAATTTTGGAGAAGACAGTTTCAGTTGCATGGTGAAATTAGAAGCCAGGTTTCAAAGAGTTTGGGGGGGGGTGGAATTAGAGTTATTGGATATAGATAGAACATGGCTCAGAAATGAAAGAAATTAAAAATATTAGCTTAATGTTTTGATGAAAATATCTGAGGTAACAGGGATACTATACATTTTGAAGGCAATGGTAAAGCAACCATGAAATAGAGATTGCAGAGAGGAAGGAGAGCAGAAGAGAGAAGAAAAGAGAGGGAGAGAGAAGGAGAAAGGGATAGAGACAAAGAGGGATAGAAAGAGAAGAGGAAGATATGGAGGGGGGAAGGGAGAGGGAGACAGGGAGGGAGGAATGAAGAAGAAAGAAGAGGAGAAAGAGAAGGAGAAAAAGAACTGAGAATACAGCTGACTTGAAAACTTCTACAAGGAGTTATAGTTATTAATAATAACATATTTTATTGCTATGTCTTTATCAATTGCTTTCCCATCAAAAAACATTAATTTAGGAATGAGCGGTTTCATAAAATCACTCCATGTTAAGTCCCTGAATGAAGAAGAGCACTGATTGAGCTAATATCTTAGCCGCTAAGGCTGTAAAAGGCCTTTCAATGTCATGTAGTTCAAGAATATTATACATTCTAAAAGTTAATTTCAACAAACATTTGTTATGATTAAACAAACATTTCCGAAAAGTAATTGCTTACTTTCTCAAAAATCTCTAGAGGAAAAAAAAAAAAACTTCCAGAACTTCTCTTAGAAGGCATATATCGAAATACTTTAAAAAAGATATTAAGTCCTTCAAATTAAGCTCATTCTTTTTTGTTTAGGTTTTGTTACAAATGATGCAATATCCTTCATGGAGTTGAAACCCTTTAATCTTACTTCTTTCATCTAATACATAGCCAAGCCTGATTTTCTTTGGTGATGTCCTTATAAAAATCCATTTCCTAACAATACTTCGATCATTTTTGGTGCTCTCAAAATTCTTACAGAAATTGAAGAGCAACACTGAAGCCACACACACATAGCAACACACATAGACATTTATAGCATATTATATTAGAATATGTACTCTGGGGATTTTATATTTTTTGTTTAAATATTATAAGAAAATATTGTAATGTTTATATATTTGGGGGAATGTTATAGTATATGCAATTATAAAAGTCATTATTTTCATTTATCAACTAAACTAAAACTTAACTAAACAATTTATAAAATTTACAACTGTGTATCACATATTGGATAGAGCCAGAAAGACCTATGTTCAAGTTGCATCTCTGATGTATACTGATTGTGTATTTGGACAAGTCATCAAACCCCTAAATACTCTATGTAATTCTCCAAGATTCTAAGTTACAAAAAAAAAAAAAAAAGTGCCATCTTGCATGAGTCATAAATAAAGGGAGTTACTAGTGAAATTCCAGATCCAACACCTCTCTCTCTCTCCCCCATGACTACACTTAAAAGAATATAAATTTAAAATAAGACACAAATGACAATATTGTTTTAAGACAATGGGATATTCTTGAGAAAATTTTGTGCTCATTATTACAGAATAGACTAGGTGGAGAATCTAAGAATAAGAACATTTCATTTTATATATCTATTGATCATGTACAACACCAATCATTTGGAACTTGGGGGAAAAACCAAGGGTTTTGGTTACAGGGATTTTCTTTCAAATGAGGTACAACCATCTATAAATACCCAAACACACATATTTGTAAATACTATGGGACAAAAATTCTATTTGCTAACAATGACCAAAAGATAAGGATGTCTTCTATAAACAGGAACTGTTCGCAAATTCGTTAATGAAGAAACATAACATTTTTTTTTCTTTGCTTAGAAACTGAAAGTAATAGAACAAATTAGGGTAGTATTTACTTTAAAAAAAATCCTGACAACTCCAAGTTATTTAAAAAACAAAAACACAGCAGTAAGTAAATATTATGCCTCATAGGAATTTTGCAAGTAGAGTTTTCAAATGGAGTTTTCCTTCTGATTATATAGTCTATTCTCATTAAGTTTAGTGATAACCTTTTCCAGTTGGAAAAAGAAGGGGTAATGGAATAAGTCTTGAATAAGGAAGATGAAACAGAGTGTTTAGGCAATTTGTTTGTTTGTTTTTAGCTTTCTTCTTGAAATATCAATTTGATTTAAGGTTATTCCATACTTGAAACTTTACTCATTTTGAAGATATTGTGGTCCTTTTTGACTACAATTAACATAATAGAAAATCTTCTAAACTGATGTCTCAAGGCATTAGTCAGGTAGCTTTGAAAAGAAGAATGTTGCACTTCAGATAGTCTCCTCAGTTTTATTCTTAGTTTGCTTTGCTTGGCATTCATCTCCAAGAAAAACAACAACAACAACAATAGAGTTACTTGAAATATCCAGTTCACACATTATTTCACTGTGCTTTCTATTTCTAATCACATGATAATAATTTGTATATCATCCTTAGGTCTTTTTGTTAAATTTACATAAAAGTTATTTTGAAATCCAACTATTCCTCTATACCCCACTCCTAGAAAAACATGCTACTGACCATGCTTTTTCTTTTTAAAAAGTTCTAAATTTTTTATTACTTTTGATTATTAGCAAGATGTTTTCCTCTTCAACTTCCATTAATTACTTCCTTATAACAAAAGAAATAAAAACATAAGTAGAACCAATTGACACTGTGACTAACTTAATATCGCCATTCCCCATCTGCAGTCCCCATCATGTTACTGAAAAGAGATAGACTTGTTTCATCATCAAATAACTTATGTAGGTTGGTCTTTACAATTTGCCAAGATTAAGCAATGTTTGGCTTGTTTTCATTTACATGATTATAATCATTAAGTGTATTGTTCAATTACTTCTATTTACCTTGTCTTGCATGGAAATTATTTATTCTCTTTTACCAATGTAACGTAAAATGTATTTCACTTTTTGGTTTGATTATTTTTGATTTTTTAAAATCTTCTTATTTTGAGTTCCAAATTTTCTATCTTCCTCTAGTCCTACCCATTGAGAAGACAAAAAGTATGATAAGGTTAATTTTAAAAGGTAACAATGAAACATACAAACATTTCAGTACATAATTTTTGTCTTTTTTGTTGTTGTTTTCAATTATGTCTGATTCTTTGTGAATTTCTTGGAGTTTTCTTTCTTTTTTTTTTTCTATTTTAAATTTTTATTTAATAATTACTTTATATTGACAGAATCCATGCCAGGGTAATTTTTTTACAACATTATCCCTTGCACTCATTTCTGTTCTGATTTTCCCCCTCTCTTCCTCTACCCCCTCCCCTAGATGGCAAGCAGTCCTATATATGTTGGATATGTTGCAGTATATCCTAGATACAATATATGTTTGCAAAACTGAACAGTTCTCTTGCTGCACAGGGAGAATTGGATTCAGAAGGTATAAATAACCCGGGAAGAAAAACAAAAATGTAGATAGTTCACATTCATTTCCCAGTGTTCTTTCTTTGGGTGTAGCTGCTTTTGTCCGTCATTTATCAATTGAAACTCAGGTCTCTTTGTCAAAGAAATCCACTTCCATCAAAATATGTCCTCATACAATATCGTTGTCGAAGTGTATAATGATCTCCTGGTTCTGCTCATTTCACTTAGCATCAGTTCATGTAAGTCTCGCCAGTCCTCTCTGTTGGAGTTTTCTTGGTAGAGATACTGAAATGGTTTTCCATTTCTTCTCCAGTTAATTTTTTGCAGATAAACTGAGACAAACAGAATTAAATAACTTGCCCAGTGTTACATGTTTAGTAACTGTCAAGCCAAATCTGAATTTAGATGAGTCTTCTTGAAATCAGGCCTAGCACTCTACTTTGCAACCCAGCTGCCCAAATTTCTGTCTATTTAGAGAATTAGGTAGCTTGAACTTTGATATTCTTAGGATCATAATAGCTTTTGCTTTGAACTTGGCCCCATATCCTTACCTGCTTACTTATGCCTCTTGCCAGCTTTTTGATTCTATCCATCTTGTCATTTTCTTCAGTTTTTCATAGTGAACTCTCTGATGCTTTTGGAATTTGGACAGAATATGTCCTTTGTAGCTCAAAGGAACCTAACTACTGGCTTAAGGACTACCTTGCAACAAGGCTGGGTTTTATATATATAATATCCTATGTCAGAATGTATGTTTTGCCATCAAGGACTTTCTAGCTTTTATCATTTTGTGAAAGGGAATGTTGGTCCAAAGACTATAAACTATCTTTATAATAGTTCAATAAGAAGTTTAGAAAGTCATTTTATTTGCAAACATTTGTAGAAAGATCCCCAAATACCTTAACCTTAACTGTCATTTTCAATGGACCTTCCTTATATTGAAACCTAATTCTCAAAGTCTACTAGTTAATGTATGACTTAGGACAAATCATGTAATCATTATAAAGAATTTGATGTCCCCTCTGTGAAATGTTGGAGATGGAATAAATGATTTTTGTAGTCTCTTCCAGCTAAAATTTATAATTTTGTGATCTTTTGTTCTATCTGCATAGGATTATACATATGACAAAAATGATAATAATAAAATTTAAATACTAAGTGAATTATAATTATTAATCCATTTGATCCTTATAACAACCCTCTAAGATGGGTGCAATTATTATCCCCATTTTACAGATGAGGAATCTGAAGCAGAAAATAATTAAGTGACTTGCCCTGGGTCATTCAGTTGATTTAATTTGTATTTGGTTCTTCATGACTAGAAGCCCAATGCTCTAATGCACCTACCTAATCCTAGAACTAGAACTATAGAAATGAAAAAAAAAGACATTAGAGAGTCTTATTTTTTTAAATCAAGAAGGTAAGGTTTAGAGTTGCTTATTAACTTAACTAGACACAAAATTTGAACCTATGTTTTCTGATTCCAAATCAAGGTTCCTTTTTCCATTGTGGTAACAATATGTTCACATTGCCTCCCAGGTGAGATGAAAAATAATTAGAGACAATGTTATAAATAGTTAATTTCAATAATACTATTGGATCATTAATAAATTTTTAACCAAAAATGTGTCTGATATTATTTGTAACCATTTCTTCAAAAATTTATCTTATACTTCTATATGTATAGAAGTATGCTATGTATATTTATACTCTGTATCTTTGTATCTTTCTACCTATATTTCATTCTCCTTTGATTACTATGTTCTTCCAATCCAACCTAATATTGTTGCAACTAATGAGACACTGTACTTCATCTATCTGTCCATCATCTATTCATTTATTCAATCGATACTTATTGCACATATGTTTTGTGTATGTAACTCTTCTAAATGCTAGGGTGATAGTATCATACAATTCCTGTCCTAAAATCGAAATTGAGGAGACAAGAAATGTATTTCAAAATGGCAGATAGCAATTCCTGAGATAAAAGGTTATTATCAAAGTATAATAATATGAAAAATTACAAGACAGCATATGATCGTGTTGAATGGAAACTATGATTAGTAGTTTAGAGTTAGCAGTCTAGAGGCCGAAAAATCTAATAGGAGAAAGTAGAATTTGAGCAGAGCCTTATTTCATAGAAATAAATCTGTGATTTAGAGCAATTTCCACCCCGCCCCCCCATATGACTCTAGATAGCTTTGATTTCTTTGTCTAAAAAGTACCTGCTCATAGCCTTTGACCATTTATCACCTGGAGAGAGATTTTGACTTTCTAAATTATGAAACTTGTGCCTTTTCCAGAGTTCAAAAATGTAATTGAACAATGCATAAAATTTTCCATAAAATTTCTATAAAATTGACTTCTGAGTATTATTAAAATGTTACCATTAACAAATTTATTTTAGGAATATTATTAGAATAAGAGTTTCACTTATAAGACAAGTTTGACCATTTGGAAGAAGAAAATATTTTAACATGAATTAACTTGTTTACAACAATTATTATTTTAGTATATTCATATAAACAGTTCTGAAGAGTAAGCTGTAGTAGAGCTCAGAATGCTCATCATACAACATTATAATATATTTATTGGTTATCTTTCTATCATCTATATATCAACTCTCTTCTTATCTATAAACATATACACATATATACATCAGTTATACATAAAGTATATATTTTGAAGGCTTTCAATTTGTTTTTATGTAAAATTTTCTATAATTCAGACTTGATTATTTCTAGGCATGACAAACCTCATTTGAAACATTAGCAAGTAGTCTTCCATTTATTTTGTAAATTCTGTATTCATATACATCTGATTTGCCTCATTTATTAGGTACTTCTATAACTACATGTTTTTATAGGGTTTCATTAACAATTTTATAAATGTGAGATATTTGCTTTGATCCAATAGAATAAAATGAGAGCAACTAAATAGTCTTTCATCTTTCCTTCAAAGTAAGAAATACAAATAATCTTTGCAAAGTAATTGTATCCTTGTGGTTTTTAATTTTTACTTTCCTGATAACTTGGAAGATTCTTCCCTATAAATTTGATCTGCAAAGCAAGTACTTGAAGGTCTTTTTATTGAACAATGACTCCTAATTGAATGAAATGTGTGACTTTCAATTGTGGCCTCTACTGTAATTCCCATCTTCCTTCATTCATCATTCTGGGCTTCTTTACCCACTGAATAATAAAGGAAAGTGCCTTATTCAAAATCAGCATTACACTTATTAAATACCTGTAAGATTTTCCCTGACCTAGATATTAATGCTTCCTCAGAAATTATTTTGTTTTCATTTTGTATATAATTTGTATTTTTTTAAATATTGCTTCCCTAGATAGAATATATGCTCCTTGAAGTTAGAGGCTCTTTCATTTTTGTCTTTGTATTTATAGCTTCTAAAATATTTCCTGGTACATAATGGACTCCAAGGTCTGTAAGACACCAAGATTTTATAAAGTCTTTCCATCAGGTTCTATGTAATTGTAGTCAGGTGACTCTTGCACCTCAACGTCTGAAACTGAATATCAATTCGAAGGATGAGCTATAAGCTTGTTTGAGAATTGAGCCCAATGGCTTTAGTTGGCCTTCTGGTGATTCTTCATTTGAAGAATTTAATCTATTAATGCAAAGCCATGCACTAAAACCACTGAAAAGTATATATAGCTTCAACTAGAACATTCATTTGTTTTTCTTTTGCACTGTAAAAAAAAAAAAAAAGTCTGTTTCAAATCCTATTTGCCCCTTATCTCTGTTTGTTCAGTTGTTTTTAATATCACGTACTGAAAGAATTTCAATAGCTGTTTCACCATGAAGTCATTTGTTATCCTTCAGCAGGCCTTTGCCTGCTGAATTGTAAAGCAGCTTTGACTATTTGCATCCTCCAGATGGAGCGGCATATAAACACTCCCAGATATTTCTGGTAAGTATGAAAAAAATATCTTATTTGTCCTTTCTGTGAATAAATAAGAGAATGTCAAATTTTATAGACTAATAAATTTGTATGCCGGCACTGACATTGAATCTCTCATGGCCTGCAATGTCACAGACCCTGAGAAACACAATTTTTTTTTGTTTTCAAATGAATACTAAGTCAAATAGAGGCTCAATAAAAAGCCAGAGAATTTGATTGCATTGTTTATGTCTGCCCAGTAGTCTAATTCAGTTGCAATTTGCCATGAGGAAATGCAATTTACATGTTTCCCAGGATTATAGCATAAGCAATCACTCACATATACATGGAAGTGTATATGTCAAAGACATCTCTACTAATGGGTTAAAATGTCATTTAGTACCTACTATAAGACTTTCTCCTATTGTATATATGCAGTAGCAATCTTTGAAAATAATGCCTTCTCTAAATTTAATTGAAATTAATAAGAACAATATTTTTTACTTTTATATCTTTTTAAAATTTTTGAACTATTGATTTCTTTCTTTTAGTTATACATCCATAGAATCATAGATTTAGAACTGGAAAGGGATCTTTAGAAATCATCTATTCCCAATTCCTCATTTTACAATGGAGACTTATGTACCCACCATGTTGTAGCTTTAGAAATCTCCAGAACTCTATACACTATAAATTAAATTACACGAATTCAGGCTATTCTTAATGCATTTTCCCAACATAAACTTTTTCTAACTTTTGAATTGAAGTGCATAATGTAGTGGTTTATAATTTTCATATTTAGTTAATAATGAACTCCTGCAATATCAACTGTGATGGACAACTTAACTTGCTTTTATACATGCTGGTTTTCATATTTCATCTTCTAGATTCTTCTTAAGATCCATACACTATGCTTAAAACAGAGTATAAACATGCATTTCACAAAATAAACAAGTTAAAATAATTGTAGAAAATAAAAAGGAAACTAAACTTCATTAATTCTAACCGGGGGTGGGGGAGGGCATGTAAACTAGACATATAAAGATGACTTTGGATTTAGGTTTTCTAGAGAAGAGGTCTTAAAATCAATATTTGTTTTCTTTCACTATTACTATTAAAATGGGAGTTGCTTTTGTGTAATGTATTGGGCAATATTGATTTGATTTTGGACAATTAGTTTTACTGAGTGAGTTTTAGTTGAATCAGATGAAACATTTCAGACAGGAGCGTTTAAAATCAATATTAAAAATGGTTCTGGAATTACAATCTATCTGAGTTTGGTGGCATAGATATTTCTCTAATATAAGCTAGAGATTAAGATATATTCTTTGCAATGTGGTTATTGCCACTTGTCATTAAGACAAAATGTTGAGAGTGAGCAAAATGAAAAAGTATGATTTTCGTGTCCCAATTCTATCATGCCTTATTTAATTATTTTTTCTAAATATTTTTCTTTTTTTTTCATAAATTTTCTGATGAGTAGCCATCATAGAGGCAGTGATATAATGAAAATGAAACTCCATTCAGTGTTATGGGATTGTTTCAAGTCCAGGATCTGCCATCTACTTACTTCCTGTTTGGCTAAAACTAAGCTATTTAACCTTATTGGATCTCACTGCCCTCATCTGTAAAATAAGAGGTCTGGACTAGATGGCACTCATGGGTATAGCTCTTCACCTATGATATTGGAATGTTGCAACTCTGAATTATGCTACTTAATCAACTTAGTGAAGGGAAGTATAATGAATGGAAAGTCCCTACATCATTTGTAGAAAGTGATACATGTGATATGAAGGTTATAATATCTAACATTTATAAGGAGATTTAAGATTTGCAGAGTGAATTCCTTATATATGATCTCATTTGATCTTCACAATAATTATGCCCTAGCATAAAAAAAGCTAGATTGTGCAGTAGCTAGAGCACTGTGCCACTGAGGAAGACCTGAGTTAAAATCCAGCTTCAGATACTTACTAGTTGGATGACCCTCAGAAAGTCACTTAGCTTTTGAATAATAGTTTCTGCCTCACAGTTCTGATTTGAAGATCAAATGATATTGTGTCTGTAAATCTGTAAATGTCTACTACATAGTAGGTACTTAATAAATTCTTATTCTATCTATTGATACTCCAAGCCAAGAGTTCTATTCATTAGGCTACTTAGTTTTTAATCAGCATGTTTTCAATTATTTAATGATCTGATTTTTTAAGATGTAGAGAGCTAGTAAAGATAATACTGACTATTAATTAGTTTAAAATTAACTACTATAGAATTACCAGACTTTTATCATTCAGTGATTCAATGTACTACAATACTTTCTGTATGATCAACTATTTAAAAAACTAAGTTAGGACCTCTCTATAAAGTTCTGTTTAGGTTCATCTAGTTAGATGACATTTTATATAGTAGCATATTAATAATATTATTGTCTTTCCATGATTTTATTCTTTATATAGAAACATGATATATAGCATCAGTGTTCCTTAGAATGCTCTACTTGAACCTTAGTTCTACTATTATGCCTTTCAAACTTTCATTTTATCTGTTGTTTATTGACATGTGCTTTCCAGATTTCCTTACCCCTCAATCTTTAGTTCCAATGCAACTGGCATTAAAGGCCTACATTGAGCTTTTGCTTTCTGTATAAAGTTCTGTTGAAGCTAATGAGAATTGTATGCAGAAATAGGGGACAGAACATAGATCTCAAGTAGTCATTTAAGGCTATAGAACAGACCCACAAGACTAAGTTCAGTGCATGGTAAGATGATTGTGCTAAATTTAAAATTGCAGAAGAGCTTCCAGCTGTTGGCATGATATGAAGGAAGCAAGTTACTTTTATGAGTGATTACTGTCCTCAGGAGGAAGGGGCAAGTGGAATCATACACAGCAGCTTTCAGATCTTTAGACTGACATGAATATTCTGAAGCATTCATTGGAAAAAACTCATCATTTTAATGGTTCCTTTTATCAGTTGGCATTACTCTGGTCTTTGAAATTCTAAGACTTCAGGAAAGGGAACAGGGATATATGCAACTGTAGAAATAGAAAATAATGAAATGAAATGGAATTACTTATTTTTACATCATACTGATAATAAGTTCCTTGCTGTTTGTCACTTCATCTTAAGTAACACTGAGCTAGATTTTCTTGATTTGCCAGCTGTACTTAAAGATTTTGGTTTTATGTTTCTGAAAATGTCATCTATTCCTTCAATCACTTGTAAGTCCCCTGTAATCTCTTTTTAATGTAAGCACACTGGAGTTTTCCCTTTTGTTTGCTGCCCTTGCATTATTTACTTTGATCTGCTGTGAGAAAATCTGAAAGTGTGTTGTCCTAAATGCTAGCATCTCACCAACAAGATTTGAAGCCTTGTACTTCACATTGAAGAAAAAGGTTCTTGTGTGAAGACGCAGGTTTTGTTTAGTTCTCTGTCCCTGGTGGGAGCCTTAATTGCATTTTCTCTCTCTCACAGTGGCTGGCTAAGGAGTGCCTGCCTTCCCTGCTGATGCTGGAGTCTTCAAGCTCTATTACTCTGTGACGGAGAAAATTCCTTGGTCCAGGAAGAAAAGCTTCAGATTAAAAAAAAAAGTGTTTAAATAAGTATTGTCAATTTACCATGCATGGTAAACAAAAAGAAACAATAGAAGAGCTTAACTTTTTTTTCCTCTCGATCGCAGAAGTTTTATGTGACCCAGTTTGTAAAATATCACATGCTAAATTTCACAGAGAGGATCAGACCTAAGGGCAAACAAATTAAGCTTTTAATAATAACCAGTAAACAGAAAAAAAAATTAATGTTGTGTCCTTTCTATCCATTCTGACCCATTTCAAATATATATTATAGAAGGTATTGCAATTATTGGCATATGCCAATTTCTGCCAAAAGAACTTTTTTTTATTTTTATTTTTTCAGTTATGGTTCCCTTAATATTAAGTATAAAAACATGATTTAGTCATTTGTTAGGAAAAAGGCACATTTTTTTTTTCCTTTACATTAACCAAATGCAGTCAATCTATGAAATCATAGCTTTGGATTCACTCAGACTTTCCCTTTTTTCATTCTGATAGGGTACAACTTAACTATGTGTTTTGCACTTGTTTTGCATTATTATACTTCAAAGATTCTAAACATACAAGATACACTGGTTTTATGCAAGATTTCCCAACTCTGACACTATTTTGGGGAATCACAGGAGTGCTTAAATAGATTTTTTAAAATGCAGCTGTTAGTGAAAGAGAGCAAGCACGGTGTTAGTGAATACAGCCAACTTCAAAGACAAAAAGAGTCCAGTTGAAGTTCTACCATATTTTGGCTGTATTATCCTGGGAAAATCATGTAATCTCTCAGTGTTTTGGGGAATATTCCTCTCTAAGAGTATAAATTACAGAAAAAAATCAACCAGTATTGTAAAGATTAAGTCTTACCCAGGAATTCCTGATTGTAATGAAATTACATTCTTAAATTAGGCAAGACAATGAAGTATAATATGCAGAAAGAATGTAAATTCCCTAAGCATCTGGCTTTTTGATTTATAACTTTGTATTATTCAGGGCTTATCATAGTTCCTGGCATATAAAAGGTGATTTATAACATTCATCAATGTTTATTGATTGATTTATTTAAATTTGTTAATGCTGGACTTGAATATAGGAAGCTCTGGGTTCAAACTGTTTCTGAAACTAGCTGCATGACCATGGACAAAATAGCTAACCTCTCTGAGATAATTTTCTAAGACTAGGAGCATTGTGATCTCCCTTGGTAGAGCTCCCACATTACCAAAAGCACAAGTCCTTTACATTATAGTTAGAACAAATAAAATAGGTTATATTATCTAGTTAAAATCGTTCCTCAGCTAGGTATACTAATCTTATATGTATTCTTTTTCAGAGGGATGTCAACTTTACCTGTACTTTCTACCTCAGCATTTTTGCCAGGCTTAACTACTTCTCTTCAATCTCTTTATCTGTATTCCTGCCCCATGGCCTATTTTATGCCTAAAAAAAAAAAAAATCATCCCTTTTTTTCACTTTGACATTCCCAGTTCATTTCAATAAGTATGATTTTCTGTTCAAAATGCTGTGCCTCGTTTTTTTCACAATGATCAGAACTGGTCTATGAATAAAGAAAGGATATACAAAAATGTTAGGGAACAAAGATGTATAATAAGTTGGTGGACTGATTGCTAAGCAAGTGGACTGGCATGAGACAAAGAATGGAATTTGCATGAGAGATTGATGGGAAGGTAGCAGAAACAAATGAGGTAGGGCAAGTAGATGAGTTTTGTGGATAGAAAATGGATATTCTAGGCAGCAAAGGTTTCAGTTCCTTCATAGAGGTGGGAAATGGGAATGACAGTCTTGGACATGTCTGTCTATTAGCTAAATAGGTCTTAAGAACCTTAAAGACCACCTGCAGGTGGAGGGTGAGCCCAGGTCAACAGATCAGTTCAGCTATATTTGTGAGTACTAATCCACCATGAAAACCAAAAATGTTTCCTGGATGCAGCAGAACACAAGGGTTTCTACAGCTTTTGCAGTATAGCCAAAGTCAAACACTTCCCCAGGCAGGTTATAGTGCTGCCATTAAATTATACCATTCTGGGCATTCCTTTATTCTCTTCAGGATTATTGCTAAATTGTAAAGTAAACCCTGAAAGTCATGTTACATTAGAAATAATAAAGATAAACATTCAGTTTTAAGTGTATGTGTGTGTGTATATGTGTGCGTGTGTAAAGAAATAGGCACACAAGAGACTTTTTATCTTTAAGATTCACTCTTGGCTTACTTGATTCTTTCTAGTATGGTTACTAAAATATATATATATATATTAAAATATACCATACAATTAATTGTGAGTTAATTTTTTTCCTATTGCATAAAACATAAATTTAATTCTAACAAATGATAAAGATCTGGTATGAAAGTTCAAGACAAATTTGAGGAGTTTGTACATTTTCATTTATATGTAAAGACCCAAATGAACTTTTGTTGTGATTCTGACCTAAGGAACCTATAAATATTAGAAATTGGCACATTTAAAGTGAAGTCTCAGAATGAATTTTTTAAAAGCCTAGTAGGTATCATCAGCATTTCTTATCTTCCTCCCACCCAATTTTTAATGTGTTTTGATGAAAATCCATTACCCTTTCTTATTTTCTTATCTGTCATCACTGGTTAAAAGTATGGAAAGCATGGAAAACTTTATTATTTAACATCTTATTCTGTATCTCTTTCAAATAATGACTGTCTGAAAATAGCATGGATATTTTAGATTATTATAATTTGGGAGGTCAGAGGGAATGTGAAGAGAACAATACTTCAATTTCAAGAGTGTTTATCAGTATGGGTAGCTATCTTTTTTCCAATTTATAATCTTAGACAAGTGACAAATGGTATGGTGTCATTTAAATGACTTGCCCGACCTCATGTAGCCAGGATGTGGTCAAGTAAAAAGCAACACTTTAATTTAGACTATCCTGATTCTTAGTTGGGATCTTTGTCACTCTACCACACTGTCTCTTCTTTGGGTTCATTATATACATATATACAGGGCATCTTGGTTATGCAATGTCTAGAATGCCAGCCATGAATTCAGGAGGATCTGAGTTGAAATTTGGCATCAGACACTAGCTGTATGATCATGGGCAAGTGCCTTTACACTGTTTACCTGAGTTCCTTTGACTATAAAATAAGTTGGAGAAGAAAATGGCAAACCTCTCCAGTATCTTTGCCAAGAAGACTCAAAATGGAATCACAAAGAGTTGGACATGACTAATCAACAAAAATAAAAATAAAAAGTTACATATATATGTATGTATGTACATATACACACACTTCTCTCTCTCACTCTTATTCCTTCTCTGTATGTGTATTATATACACATATGTAAATATAGACATGTGAATATTTTACATGTATGTACACAGTTATGTCAGAATTATAAAATTCTCCTAAACAGCAAAAACAAATCTGGAATGACTTAAGCAAAAATATAATGGGGGAACATTCTGGTGAGCATTATTTCTATTGCTTTTATTTCAGCAAATAAATCCTTCCAACTGATGAATCTGCCTGATAGAAATTTCAGTGATCAGAGAAGAGGGCAAAAAAAAGGCAGTGTAAATTAAAAGAACTGATGAAAATGAACCTAAGAGTGAAAGATGCATGACTCTAGAGTGGGAATTGGAATCAAGTAGCTTAACTCCTCTGAGGTATCTTCTCTAAGGTTCAGTTTGAAAGAGCACTAGCAGTAGGATGGTGATGTGAAGTGGATGAAGCAGCCTTTTTGAAGATGTAAGGGCTCCTAAGACATGTTAAGAACTGAGTGCATTCCAATCATGAGGTTCACTCTGT
Source organism: Antechinus flavipes (assembly GCF_016432865.1). Taxonomy (NCBI): domain Eukaryota; kingdom Metazoa; phylum Chordata; class Mammalia; order Dasyuromorphia; family Dasyuridae; genus Antechinus; species Antechinus flavipes. The sequence continues at coordinate 115,732,978 of NC_067400.1, read as the reverse complement.
GCAAAGACTTCAAGATGGAATATTTTGTGTAAGGAACAATAGGTAGATCAGTTTGACTAGAGTTTGCAATATGTGGAGGGAAGTAATGTGTAATCAATCCAGGAAGGTGGACCAGAATCAGGTTGTAGAGCGAATGATCAATCAGTCAATAATATCTATGTACTTATCTATATAAGTAATCTTACTATGAGCCAGGTACTATATTAAATAGTAGAGATACACAAAAATGGCAAAAAAAAAATTTCCTTAACTCAATGAGCATCTAGATAGGATAGCATTTACTAAATAAGCTATAGTACCAATGCTTTAATGAAGCGATTGATCAAAATTGCTTAAAGAAAAGATTCAGGGCAGCTAGGTGGTCTAGTATATAGAGCACCAACCCTGAAGTCAGGAGGACATGAGTTCAAATCTGGCCTCAGATATTTCATACTTCCTAGTTTGTGACCCTAGGCAAGTCATTTAACCACAATTACCTCAGGGGAAAAAAAAAAGACTCAGATCAGATGCAAAAACTTGACTTTCAAATCTGCTAGTTATATCTTGAAGCATGAAAATAAAGTACTACACAATAGAATCTCCATATTTACTCTTACAGGAACAAATTAAGTAAAACATAGAGACTTATGGAAAGAGTATGATGTCATAAGTAGCTCTTTGAAATAGAGAAGCTACAAGAATAAGAGTTTTATTTCAGACAAAAATGCACCTGTGCAACTTAGTAACCAGAATTGATTTTTACCAGCTCTCAAAGATATCATTAATACAAAATGCCATCCAATTTAAACAGATTGATTTATTCAGAAAGTATTTGTGGAATATCCAAAATACTGTTTCACTCTTATGATACTTGCATCAGACAGAAAACACTATTGTATACTAAAATACACAGGGAAAGATATAAATAGAGTTGAAGATCAAAAGCAAAGAGAGTCTTTGGTTGTATAAAAATATAATTTCATGATTTCAAGACATAACTTCATAATTTTTTCTTTATTTTATGATATTATTGTTACTTCTGCATTGTTTTTAATCATAATGCTATTAGGATCAATTTCCAAATTGAACTTTTTTGTTGAAAAAAAACTTTGGTATACATATATGTGTGTGTGTGTGTGTGTGTGTGTGTGTGTGTGTGTGTGTGTAAAACTTTAGTTAGTGAAACAAGAAAGAAAAGTAAAAAACCCCACAAAGAAACCAACTTCTCCAATAAATGACAAAATTCACTGCCATTCAAATTAATAATATAATCAATCTTTCACAGAAAGAAAAAATTGGAATGAGAAAAAAAAAAAAGATGAGTCTGAAAGAGAATGAGGTTGATCTTGATAGGGCAAATTTTAACTTGAATATTGGCATTGCTAATATTCTTATAATTTGCAATACTTTCCTATTTCCTTTCCTAAAGTGTTAACACCATCCATATTCAGAAATAGTTTTACCTTAGTGATGAATATAATAATTGATTAGACCTATAATTTATAAAGTGCTTTAATATCCATTGATAGACAAAATGTGTTGTAAATGTAAAATCACATCAACTGCAACCATTATTACATCTTTCAATTTGACATATAAACTACAACACAAATAGCACTGAAATTCAGCTGTATAGTAATATCAGAAGGTATACTCCTAAGCTATAAATACTACATAAAATTAAATTTGTGAATTTATATTATATCTGACAAATGCCTAAAATTCCATATGTGGTTGACAGAATCCTAATAACTTTATTCATCTATTTAGTTTCCTTTTAAAATTTTATTTGGGCAAATTTTGGTATTAAGCCGATATATCAGTTTTATTTTTATAAGTAAAACAGGAATTATTGCATTATTTTGAATCTAGGATAGTCACATTATTTTTAGAGACTTTTGAGTTTAAAGATTAAATGTCTATGATCCCAGTAAAAAGTGTGAATTGTGGGTTTCCACTTTCACTCAGGAAGATATATATATATATATATAATACTTTAAAAAAAATAAAATGTTCTAATTTTAGTGGATTTATTGTCCTGGACTTAGGAAATCATAGATTGAGAAATAGAATGGACTTGAGTTTATCTATCCAATATAGATTAGGAAACCGAGAACCAGGAAGAGTTCAGCTTTGGGCTCAGTATCCTCTTTTATTTTTAAATTTTCAAATGTTTCTTTCTAAAATTCTGACATTTTGATACTTAGCAGCACATTTAGGAATAGCCAAAAGAGCTAAAATTCATATAGCAATTAATGTTTGCAAAATGCTTTATATATATATGCATATATATTTATATTATTATTAGATAGAATAGAATGAGTTTTTTTCATAGTTATTATTAATAAGGTTCTTGCCAAGTTAATTGAAAAGCCCTCCTTTAAATAACAGCTGGCCCCTATCTTTCTAATGCAACATTACAGTGTCACACAAAAACTGATAAATGGAAGGGGAGGGAAAAAAAAGAAAAACAAAGAAAATGGCTCCTTGTGGTCTTTTGTTTAAATTAACCCAAAATTGTATCTGCTATATTAGGCATGTCAACACAAAAAGTCAGGAGTTGGATGAAGTTTGGAGCCATCTCTTTTCCACAGGGGATATCTACTTAATCTGTTATATGCAAGAAAAAGTATTGCTAAATTAAGGATAACAGACATGATATTAAACTTTTTTCCTATATCATTTTCCTCAGTAGGTACAAATTAAGTTCAGAACTAACACTCAATGAATGACTTTCTCAGTGTCTGCTCAGAGTAGATAGAAAATATGCCATGTTGATTAAATTAAGCTTGCGAATCTATCTAATTGAGTGGATATTAAATTCAGACAGTTACAATGAGCTTCTCAATTCATATGGTTGTCATACAATTGATTTGAAAGATCAAGGAAAAGGTCCTAATATAAACACCAACTTTATAAATCCAGTAGTCCAGGTCAGTTACATGCTATGTGGGCAAGAATGCCCTATTTGGCTGGTCTCAAAGCCCACTATAGAGCTTCTAATCTAAAAGATTTCTGAAGCTGAGCATATTTGAAAGAATTTTCTGTGAAAGAAAATAGATACATCTAATCATATTAGTCCCCTACTCAAAAGTATTTTCTAGCTCCCTATTACCTCTAGGATGACTTGGAATGTAAGGCCACTCAGAATTTGGCTCCTACCTATCTTGACAGACTTATTTCATGCTACTGCCCTACTTAGGTGCACTACTTTCATATGCTTCCATTTTATTCTCTATATTAAAAAATAGAGTTTTTCCACTACATAGAATTCCCAATCTTTCTATTTTTGTCCGCCTGCATTTTTGATTTCCTTCATAGGCTAATTGTACACTATTTCAAAGTCCAGTTGTTTTTGTACAGCAAAATAACTTTATGGACATATATATATATAATTGTATTTAATTTATACTTTAACATATTTAACATGTATTGGTCAACCTGCCATCTGAGGGAAGGAGGGAAAAAAAATGGAACAAAAGATCTTGCAACTGTCAATGCTAGAAAATTACCCGTGCATATATCTTGTATATATAAAAAGCTATAATTAAAAAAAAAAGAGTTTTACTAGATAATTTCCAGGATTCTTTTTTTAAACTGTTGTAGGTCTATTTAAACCCTTGAACTCTAGGAATGAGACTAGTAGACAGAAAAAGTAAGGCGTTTTCTAATTTTGAGAGAGCACAATATTTTTATTCAGATTTTAAGAAGAAGGAGAAATTTAAGAAATTCTTTAAGAAGAGGAGAAAATGTCCACATAAACAGAATTTAATGTAGGGGGAAATACTTTAAAATATTGATGTAAGAGACTCAGTAAAGAAACATGGGGATTATTGGTAGTATGTCAGCTTAATATAAAAGATAGAAAGATGTAGTTTAAGAAATGACAAGAGGGAAATTTGTCTGAATATAGGAGGAAGAAAATGATTTAGAGGAACTTAGGTCTTCTCAGGTTTTGTGGAAGGGAACAACCAAAAGGGGAAAAAAGTTGTATATCAGATGAAATGATATTTAAATCAAATGTAAGATAAGATGCTCAAGTAAAAGTTTTAAATGTACAAGAGATCTTTAAGAAGGTGCAGCAGAATTTATCATGAGAAATGTAATGTTATTCTAATTTTTTAATTTTATATGACAGTATAGGGAAAGAGCTAATGAAAGAAAAATGAGTTCAGTTCAGTTAAAGTCAACATTTAAACTTTTCTTAATTATGTTAAATAATGAAAATGAGGTATGTAAAATGTTGACATAAAAACTATATATATGAATATTAGATTTTTAAATAAAATTTGTTCAGAGATAACTTGATTCTTAATAATTTTTAAGTAAAGGCAATTTACTTTGGTAAAAAAAAAAAAACACAAATATAAGAGGACATAGAAGAATTACATAGTTTCTGTACTCTTTTCCTTAATGTCTAATCCTGTGAATTATAAAGATAATTACTATTCTTCGGTATAGTAAATACAAGTAATACATAAATGTTTTAAAATAGAATGCTTCAAATTATTATATGGAATTATCCAAACTCTTAAATTCCATTTCGTTATTTTCCCACATATCAGAATGAAACTCATACATTGCAATGCCTGTGATAACTACATGACCATGGAATATGACTACGTTCTAAATCTTTAAGTTAATTCTTAAAATATTATAAAATGATTTATGAAACTAAACTTTCCCATGCACTAAAACTGTTAATTTTTAAAATAAATGAATTGGCAAAGAAGGGCAGCTAAGTGGCACAGTGGATAGTGTACCAGTCTGGTGTCAAGAATATCTGAGTTCAAATACTGTCACAGTTATTTAGCAACTATGTGACTTTGTGCAAGTCACTTAATCCTGTTTGTCTCAGTTTCCTCATCTTTAAAATATGTTGGAGAAAGAAATGGAGAACTACTCCAGAATCTTTGTCAAGAAAATCCCATATGGGGTCATGAAAAATCAGACATGATTAAAAAATTACCAAACAAGAACAAAAAAGTTGGCAAATGACTAGTTCCTTGAACTTTGTAAGCATTTTAATAAATCTGCTAAACTCATCGTACACAAATGACTAAAAAAAGATGAAAAAGAGAAAAAATGTTTTGTCAAAATAGTATTTAATTAACTCATAGCTGGAGTAAGAGAATTAGTTCCCTCTTTTCTACTGATTAACTTCTGATGGAATAGAATTCCAAAGCTAGGAATTTACTTTTGTACAAATAGAGTTATTTATTAAATTCATTTCCAATTTTGTTACTGTTTATTTATGAATCAATAAAACTGAATTATTTTTTAATGAATGGTCATGGTTCCCAACCCTCCCCCCAACTATTCTATTTACTTAATTCAATATTTGGCTGGCAAGGGTCCCCCAGAATTTCATTCATATACACACACATACAAATATATATATATGTGTGTATGTATATGCATGTACATACACATACATGGATATGTATGTAGTTAAAATGTGACATAATGATTATGCTATATAGTTTTTAATTTCTTTGTATTGAGAAAATTATCCCTTGAAGCTTCTTTAAGCCTTCAAAATATCTTAGTCACATAAATAGAAATCTGATCATTTCAACTCTGACATCACTTTTTCCTGAAGGCCATTCAAAGAATCATAGAGTCATGGAAGAGCATAGAAACAAAATTGGAATTCCTGCATTTACATTCTGACTTTGCCTGTTAATTACTAGTGTGACATCTGGCAAGTCTTGTTCATATACTTTCTTTCATCATTATCATCATCTCATCATCATCATCATCATTGTTGTTCAGTTATTTCAGATACATCTAAATCTTCTTAACCCATTTGATGTTTTCTTACCAAAGATACTGGAGTGGTTTGCCTTTCCTTTTCCAGCTCATTTTACAGATGAGGAAATAGAGATAAACCACATTATTTGATTTGCCTATAGTTCCATAGCTGGTAAGTATCTGAAGCCAAATTTGAATTCAGGAATCTTCCTGAGTCTAGGCCCAGTACTAAAGGCACTATGCAACCTAGTTGCCCTTCTCATTATCATAGCTAGCATTTTTATAATGCTTTAAGGATTTCAAAGAACTTTACAAATATTATCTCCTTTAATCCTCACAACTATCCTACCACATAGATGCTATTATTATCCCCATTTTACAGATGAGGAAACTGAGACTGAGGAAGATTAAATTATTTGCCCAAGGTCACAGAGCCAGTAAATATTTGAGGCCAGATTTAAACTCAGAGAATCCTGATTCCAGGTTTAATGCTCTATCCAAATACAGACTTACCTACCTCAATTTCTTCATGAGGGAGCTTCAGTTAGTTATTTCTGATGTCCTATCTAGTTCTAAATCATGTACTAAATAGTGAGTGATGCAAATTGTTTTCTGAAATTAGATAGATGGATACAATTGTCTGTATGTATAAGTACACATAGAGATATAACAGCAAATAGCTATATATTTTATATGGCCTTTCTCCTTTTGTCAAAATGCTTCATGTACTTTTGATAAAGCAGTGGTATTAGAAGCCATGAGAAAATTTAGTTCAAATTCAGCCTCCAACATTTAAAAGATAGCTACATGATTTTGGTTTGGAATTGGGGAGGTAGTTTTACTTCTTTTAGCTTTAGTTTTAAGTGACAATATGATATAATGAAAAGTAGTTTAGTGCTAGAGTGAAAGGACCTGGATTTTAATACTACTGCTGACATTTTAATACATGTGTGACCTTTGGATGACACTTTGCTTGTATCATAAAATCACTAGATGACTTCTAAGGCCTTTCCTACAACCTAAATCTATAATCACTTATAGAGTCCTTTCTATTACTTTTGACAATATGAGAAGATATTAATGTACCCTTTATTTTTGATATAGTAGAATGATTTGTTTTATCTGCCCAGATATCCGTAATTTATAGAATACTTGTTAACTTGGTATTCTGTGTTGTATTATCATACCTCATCCGGTTTTGGAGCTGTTCCAACAAAAACTTATGTTTAATTGATGTTTTAGAATCTCCATTTTACTCATTATTTTACTATGGTAAGCAAAGAATGGGGGATACAAATTTTTCGGATCCAATTTTCTACATTATTGTACTGATTAATTTGGTAGAAAATGATGATTGGAAGGTGCCTTCAAATATGTGTCTTTAAAAATCCCCCACAAGATCTGGTGTTATATAAGAAAAATGAATGTGGATGAGAATGTGGGCTCTTGTAGGAAACCACTTGACAAATTGTACTAGTATGCTTGATGTTGTGTCCAAGCATCCAGATGCAAATTCTGTAGACTGTCTTTTGTGACGGCAAATGAAACAGATTGCTTACAATCAAAGAGAAATACTCAACACTGTCAAAATATTTACATATGGATGTACCCAGTTTCCATGTTAAGAAGTAGGGTTCATGAAAATATCATTTATATAATATAATTTTTGTAATGAAGTTATCACCTTGGGGGATCATTTAGGATAGTGGATTTTTTTTGTTTGTTTGTTTTCTCTTAAGATGAGAATGATACTATATTTCATGTCTGGGATCAGAAATATGAGATAATTTCAAATCATATCAGTAGGATGAAGATTATGATAAATATCAAGAAACAATTTTAAAATTATGAAATATGACAATATTTTTAGAGTAAACATCATCATCCTTGAATAAGATATCAGTGATGATACCAGTTAAAAATAAAAGAATGTCCAGTCATTTGAAGTATTGGTTTAACCTTATGAACATTTCATTAGGTCTTTTAAGAGACAATGCAGAGAGACTGAGTTTACTATCACACAGTTCACAGGAAATGAAATTAAAGTGTTAAATAAAGATAAACTCATATATTTTAAGAACAAACACAAAATAACCTTTATAGAGACTATTTGTATGCCATTTTCATTGGTTTATTCCACAGATATATTCTCGATGATAATAAAGTAATAAAAGATTGTTTTCACAGCTGTTTGTCTTTGATTACATATTTCTTTGAAGTTCTGCAATAAGACAGACTTTGAACCTGGAAAGAGATCAAATAATGAATTGTTCTGCTTTGTGAAGCTTAAGAAGGGATTTTATTGTCGAAACATATAGTGCAACATATTTTTTTCTTCTAACAGTTAAATAATGGTTGAAAGTCCTATGAGATCATTACAGATGGACTAGATTAAAGGGCTTGAGGCCAAATGTTAGAAACTGTTATGAAAAAAGAATTGGTGTGTCAGTTTAGTAATTCAGTTTTTATAATTATGAAATCTTTTATTAGTTTCCTTTTGAGTCAAGATAAGATATTGAAGAGATGCTGCTATAAACTCTTAGACTTATTCATGGGAATCCCATGAGACAGATCCTAAAATTTGCTGTCTTCTTATTTATGTCATTTAGATTAAACAGATTCCACAAACTGATCTCCATATCATATATATCTAAAAAGACATTAATATATAGCATATGGTTCTGTAAAGTTGTGATTTAAGAAAGTGTTTAATTCAAATATAGCCCTTGAGAAAACCTTTACAAAGGTTTTTATTTTAGCTGACTAATCTCACTTAATTGCCCTCTACATACACTCCAATCTAAACATTATGATTATGCAATATTCTCTGAGCATTTTCAATGGAGTAAGTGGACTAAATTGGACAAAAGTCTTTTCAGTCTTTTCTGGGATACTGGTACTGTTGATGCAATTATGGAATATAAACTGCAATATTTATTGATAATGTATTTAGTTTTTACAAGTTCCATTGAAGTAGTATTTCTGCCTATTATAAATACTTGGAAGTTCGTGACTATATCTCTTGGACAGTGTACTAATGTACAAGTATTAATGCACATATTTTTGGATCTCATTTGCTCAGCATATTCCTTGAAAGTTGTGTGTGTGCGTGTGTATGTGTGTGTGTATGTGTGTGTGTGTTATTTAGAAAAACTTTTCCCTTTGTTGAAGATATAAACCTTTCAAATGATAATTCCAGGGGAAACATTAGACAAAGGAATATTGTAACTTTTGAGATTTTTATGATGAAGGTGTGTTTAAGAGATGTCACTTTGATATTTTTACATTATGTCCTACATTTGTCAGCTAAAACCAGGATATTGCCTCAATGAGAAAAAGCATGTTCTGCACTTGTCAAAAGGCAGTAAGTAATGATTAAAATAGCAGTGTGAAACGCTGGGAGATTAAAGTGATGCTAATGATAAGTGAGAGAAGAAAAGGGCAAGCTATATTTTAATCCCTGAGAGAATGGTTAATGACTTCTATTGCCTGAGATTAAACTAAACCTGTCTCATCAGCTTTTTCTGCCTGGTGAAAAAAAGCTCTCTGCACTTTAATTTATTAAAGTCTTTTAAGGAAGCACATTGATCTACAGAGGTTAAACTTTAAAAAATTGTGCAAAATACACACTAAAAATGCTTTCACAAAAGTGTGACTTTGTTGCTTTTAGGCATGCTCACAGTTTTATAAAGAATTCATTGTCTATGCCTTGGTGCATTTAATTAAGGAATATTAATTACTTAAACTAGAAGGTTTGTTCCTTTTAAAAACCAGAACATTTTCATATCAGTGATGTCGGCAAAGTAGCAAGTATACTGCAGAGGATACTGGCAGATATGCACAGATTAAGTTACAGTAGTAATTACTGTATCATCTGTTCAGAATAATGCAAGCACTGTTCAGAAGAAATTTTCTGGAAAACTTTTTCTAAATATATGTAGTTGAAATGGTTAGATTGTTCAAATAATTATTTGTTTTTCATCATTCTTTTGGGCTATATGTTATTTTTGTTCTTAATATATTGGTTCTTAAGCTTGGTCGCTCAAATATAGGATTACTTTTGAAACAGGTTGTTCTAATCATGACCTTAAATTTCTTCAACCTAAGGGTTGGTATACACAAGTGATCTGAATCACTTCTCTATTTTGATTACTATAATCATTATTTTTCTAAGTCTCTTTACAGGTGGTAGGGAAGGAAGAGGGAAAGGTCACTCTTGCTAAATCTGGGGGGGGGGGCGATGGGAGAATAGAGAAGGGCAGGGAAAAGAGTCTGTGAATTAAGAAAAACATAACAAGGATTTTAGTCAGTCACTGAAATCCTTTTGATGTGCTTTGTGTGCCATATGTGGGAATCCATAGCTAACCGCTACATGTACCTTTACTGTTAGGTTATTTGACACAAATAATATAATTTCTAGGAGGTCAGGCCTCTAGAGAATTCTGGTAAGTTATAACAAGGTGAAAGGATGTCTCTAGGTGTATACCTGGCTCAAAAAGTACTATACTAGTTCAAAAATTACTTGTCTGTGGTAAGACTGAAGACAGAAATTTAAACTGGATTGCTCATTTGCATATCACTAAATAGGATGCTTTTCTAACTCATCTGTCTCCTAGCTGTATGAGTGTCTCAGCTGAGAACAAACTTGGCTGGTCCTGCTGGCCAAATTTTCTTTAGTAATCTTGTCATTAATACTCCACTTAATAAGATTAGATGTTTTCCTACTGAATAAACAAAGAGACACCTTGAACATCTCTCATGACTTTTGTTATCCAAGTATATTTTTTAAAAACTACATATATAACTTTTGAAGCAAAGGATTTTAAACTCAAATCAGGCTTTGATGTTAATGAAACACCAATTTTTTCTGAAGGCCATGCAGCTCTAATGAGCAGTTTCTTATAAAAGAACATTTAATCAAGGTTTATTTTTAACTTGTTTAAACAGATCTAATAGTTTGTGCTGATTTCATTTCAGTATAATAATTGCTAGCAATCCTATTAGTAAGTCGTGGTACATGGAAGTTAACACAAATTCCATTCTAATGAGTATGGGGTAAGAGAAAATCCTTGTAGCTAAGGAAAGGTTTGTGTTAGACTGAAGCAACAGAAGCATTTGGGCATTCTGCTGACAGTAGATTATTGTTGTTTCTATACAGATGTTAGTCATGAATTGCTAGAGTTTATATGACTTTTACTAGCCTATAGAGAGGCTGAAAATTCATATTGTCACCATGAGGGAAAAGGAAGATATAATAGTGATTTTTGAGGGTCATGTTGAGGTAATATACCAAACTTGTTAGCCAAATAATTTTTAAATGAATATTTGCTTATATAGACTACTTGTAGGATTTGGGGTTTGTTTCTATGGGACATAAAGTCTTTAGATGCTACTTTTCCTTATGCCTCATTGAGGAAGGAATTAGATTTTCTTAGACTTTAAGATATGCAATTGCTATACATAGAATAAACTGTATATGTGTTCTTGTCTTAGGCAATTATTATTTTTCTTCTGCCATGTGGATCCACCATAGTGTCTCCATCTAGAGTGCTAGATGATTTCTTCTTTGTATTTTAATATTTCTCATGTTCTCATGCAATTTTTAGCTTTTCAAGTATGGTTAATTATCTTTTCAATTATATTTTTCTTTGTATTTTATATTAGTTATTTTTATTGATATTATTTGGAATTTTCCTCTCCTTGTTTTTTTACTTAATAATATTTTATATAGTTTTTAGCAATCATTTTTGTAAGATTTTGAATTCCAAATTTTTCTCCTTCCTCTTTTTCCACCTCCCTCCCCAAGAGAGAAAGCAATCTGATATAAATTATATATATACAATCATGTTAAATATATGTCTACATTAGTCACATTGTTAAAGAAGAATCAGAACAAAAGGGGAAAACAAGGTAAAAATATGAGAAAAAAAGGAAAAGAGTGGAAATGGCATGGTTCAATCTTCACTAAATATTTCTTCAATTTTTACAGATAAGTTATTAGTGGCAACTATGTCATGTAGTAGTGATATGTAGTAGTCAAGTGGTGATATTACTTTCACTAATATGATTTAAATTTCTCAATATCTATGTAATTTGGGAAAAGTCATAATTACTCTGGTCACAGTTTCATAGAATTAGAAAGAACCTTAGAGGTTATCTAGCCCAATCAAATTAATGTATTTAGAATGAAATTAAGGCCTTGAGAAATTAATTGACTTGTCCAAAGTTATAGAGCTAGCAAAATTAGGGTCACATGTACATAGATCTAGAGCTAGAAGAGTCCTCATAGGTCCATTATTAGTCCAACCTCTTCACTGAAGAGGAAACCTGTGATCTGGGAAAATTAAGTGACTTGCTAGAAGCCTTACAGATAGAAGTGTCAGAAAAGGAATTTAAATTCATGTCTTCAGATGTCAAATCCAGTTGTATTACAAGTTATTCCACTATAAAATGAACAATTGAACTAAATGACATTGAAGATCCTTTCCATTTCTAAATTTGTAACTTAATAAAATGTGCATCATAGGCATTTTTAATTTTTGGTTTGGATCTTTACTCATTAATTCTTTCATTATTCATCAATTCAATTAGTTCTTTTTTTTTGCTCATTCATTCATTCATTCTTTAGCATTGAAAACACTTAGTAGTGTTCTTTTGCCAGTGAACATCAGCATTAAAGATGTAACTTAGGAATCTTAGAAGACCATTTGGGACACTGATAAGATAAGGAATTTGTATCTGGTCATACAACTAGTGTTTGTCAGAAACAAGGCTATTTGAATCATATCGTGATGAGACTAACTTTATATTCCATATGCCTCAAATGCCTTATTTTTTATAAAAATTTGTTTTATGTAAGGTGGTATTACTTAGAAAAATCTATCAGATTACATTAGGGAATTTTAGAGTGAGGAACATACAAACAAAAGCATAGTGATCAATTCTGTCAGTGATCATATAAATGGAAGCAGTTTGGATGCCTGGAAAAGAAATGAAAGTGAATCTCAGCCAAGTTCAGGTTATAATCTTTTAAACTTTTTATTACTTAATATGACACAGTGACATTTAAAATATGGAGAAATTGAAGATAAATAATATGGTGTGAATGGCAGAATTGATTTAAAATTTTAAAGCTGTACTAAAAGTATTCTAATGCACTGAAGGGCATCTGTAAGTTATACATTGTTTATAGGTTTCTGATTGGAATCTCAAAGCATAATGTATTACAGCTTGCTTTCTCCCATCATATAGAAAGAATTTGGTCTGGAGAAAATAGTGAATAATAAAACTTTACTGGAATTTATTGGTAAAATGCTCTTTTGCATATAAATCACCGGCTTTTTGGTGAAGGCCTTAATGCATATGATACTATCTCCTAATGTTAATTTTAACTAGTAACTGAAATGTTTGTTGTTCTCCCACTTCAATGATTTCTTTATTTCTAAGAAATTCCCAATTATGTATTCCTAGGGGAAGAGAGGAGAGAGAACATTTTTAAATAGCAATGTAAGAATGTCACTTTTACCATTGTAGCAAAAGATAAAATGTTTTAATCATGGTGTGATGATTTAAAAGTCTCTCTGATATTTAGGAACCTCAGTACTGATTTATATAGAATATACTAGAAAGAAAAGATCTTCACAGAGCAAATGGAAGTCTTCAATTGAAGTTGAAATTTTAACAGAAGTTATGTTGAGATTTTTGGAACTATTAGAATAATAATACAGCACTCTAGCATTTCATGTGATATGTTCATGAAAATTGTTTTTACAGGTAGAAAAACTTATAGAAAACTTTTACAAACAAATTCTTGACTTTAAAAATATGATGTTTACATGTCATTGGTTTCAAATTTAGAATATTTTTGTCCAAAACACACTCAAATGAACTATCTGGTTTAAATCTCTTTTTTGCCTTACTACAAACAAATGCATAGTATTTGTACTTAATGCTTTGACACTCTGCACTCTGAATACTAAGTTGGTATGTATTTACAAATGTGAAAGAACCTATGGTCCTTTCATGCAGCAGGTCGTCATAGAAACTAATTAACTTTCATTTCTATGTCAGGGAAAAGTAGTATAATACAGATGTAAATTGTAGTTCGTAAACTACAGTATGAAAAACTAAAGAAAAAAAATCAGAACCTTCAGAAATTTAGTATTAACAATTTAGGATGTTAAACATCTATCACAGTTGTGGATTTCTTTTTAATCCACAAATATAATGCCTGAATAATCTTTCCAGATTTTAAAAAACATTTTCCTTGAGCTGTTTTAGCAATTTAAATGGTATTTGGCAAACAAAAGGAGTAGTGTAGCAACCATCACACAATGCCAGGAAAGGTTTTTAGCTTAAAGATTTTTCCATATCAGATAAATTTTATTCCAGCTGGCTTCTTTGTTCCAAAATTACTTGTCTCTTATAAGTTATCAGAAATGTGAGTTTATACATTATATTAGAGATCATGGAAATGTACCTAAAATTACTTTAGTTACATAGCATTAGGAAACAAATTCCCTATTTTCCCTTTGCTGTATATATTTCCTCTAGTTTGGAAAAAAACACATGTAAGACATGTTTTTGCTTACAGAGTGAAATGTACTTCCTGAAAAGTTTTCCTATAATCAAAAATATTTTAAATTCTATTCGATGTCAAAGCACCTTAGTGTAATACCTAGTTATTCCATCTATAAGCAGTGACCATTGGGTAAAGGAGGTAGAGGGCAAACTAGTGATTTGTGTCAAATTATGCAATACAAGAGCAAAGAGGAAGGGGGAAAACAACTTTTCTTCACTAAGAGAAAAGTTGTTTGTTAGAGTGCTTAGCATATTGCCATGCATCTATGAAATAGAACACAGAATTGAAGCTGTGTGTTTTTGGACAGATTATTTAACCTTTCTGGACTTCATTAGTCTTTCTCTGTAAAATGAGTCCATCTCAATTCAAAATCTGTCATTTTATAACTTGGTGAAAATTAAGGACTTGAGTCAATAAGAGGTCAGAAAATTTATTTGAATATCTATGAAAGCTATTGGACTTGCTGAGATAATTTTATCTTTTTGTCATCCTAAATAACACTATTTTTACTCAAAAGAGTTACTAATAAAATGCAATTCATTTCAAAACATTTAGTGAGTATCTACTGTCAGCTTTCTAGGAGGCCAGTTTATACAATACAATAACAAATTTGTTTTCTTTATTTTATATTTATATATGTAATCTTAGAATATCATTTTCTTCCTATCTACCCCAAAATCACACAGTAGGCAAAGTGTTAAAAGGCTAGGAAAATATTATTTCATCACTCCTGTTCCATTAGAATTCACTTGGGTGGCTGAGAAAATGGTTTATGGATTAGAGAGAGAAGAACAAGCTAAAACATTTCATACCTTCATCTCTGATAAATTCCCCAAACTCATTCTTCGCATCTGAGCCATAAATAACAACCTTGCTTTTTGCTAAAAAGAGCTTTTTTTCCTACACCAGGTCTTTTGTCTTGGAGATGAATGCTATAATAAATTTGAAGTCTTAGGGGGGGCATTGTTTGAACTATAACATTATGGTTTACAACTGTTGCTTCTATTATGAGGAGGATAAAAAGCGACTATGAAGCTTGATCTCTGTCATGGAAATGGATTAATATTTCAGTCTTCAACTTGGGTCAAGTGTATGATTCTCCCCAAAGCAATTCACCATGATTAATTTTTATTATGTAGGCATTCAGATACCCTTTACATTCTCTTGTGCTTTCTCCCCCCATATTGCCCCCAAATAATGTCATGACTTAGATTTCAAACATGACAGCAAAGTCACAATATTGTTTTGTGTTTGTAAAAAAAAAAAAATAACAATGTTCCAAGGAATTAAGGCTCTTAATTTCTCACATCTGAAAATTATAATTTAGGCAATCAATTTAGGTAAAGTGTATATTTTTAATTATTATATAAAATTTTAAATATTAAAATAATTTAATTGCTAAATACCAGTATACCAGTTGCCATTGTTATTTCCAAATTTCTTAACTATAACTATTTCTTCATAGTAAAAATTTAGTACCTTCCTTACCCCCCAAAAAGATGGACCTTATAGTATAAATAATCTGACAAAAAAAAGACTGATTCTATCAGATATTGTCAATATGATCAATTATGAATGAACTGGTTGACTGGATATTGCCAAAATGAAAACTCATTTGCCGATATTATAGTACTACGTTTTTTTTTTTTCCTCAGTCAATAGATTATAAACTGATATGATTTCTAAATTATAGATTGTAATCTCCTTGAGGTCAGAGGCTGAGTAGTTTTCATAATACATGTTTAAATAAATGTTTGTTTAGTTTAATTGAACTAAACTTAATTGATATATTAAGTCCTACATGAAATTGGCATTTTTCCCCCTGCCTCTCATTACTTTTAAGAAAAGACTTTTTAGGGAAGAGTGAATGAATTTTTTTTGGAAGTTGACCTGTCTGCCAAAGATATTTTATTCAATCATCCATCTTCCCTGAGCACTGACAACCACCTTTACTGAGCATGAACTTATGTACATAATAATTTCACCAAATATGATATTTATTTAACTTCCAATTATATCTAGGAAGAAATAACCTGCTTTTGCACACTTTGACGAAATCCAACTACTCAATAAATACTTCTTTCATGAATATATTCTGTGGTCATTTGTTACTTCTTTCACACTTTATCCCTTTTCCTTTTAAAAATCTCTGACATTTCATGAATATGAATATACTCTTTACTCCTACACCTTACATTTCATGGCAGATATATTAGTAGTCCTAACTGTAGTAGTAATAATGGTAGTTAGACTGGGTTGCATTTATATACTTCTTTGAAGTTTGTGAATTGCTTCACAAATACTTCATTTTATCCTCACTAACTTTGGGAGTTAGGTGTTACAATTATGCCTATTTTACAGATGAGGAAACTGAGGCTGAGGAAGGATAAATGCATTGCTAAATGTTTCCTAGTTAGTAAGTATCTGAAGATGAACTTAAACGTACATGATTTCAGAACCAATACTATATCTATTGTGCCACCTAGCTTCATAGGTAGGTAATTAGTAGTTAATGGGTCCTTAATTAGTTGCTTTTGCCAAAGTGTCTGGTGATCAATCATGAGCTTCTCTTTTCTCTTTTGATTATTTTACATAGCATCCTTCATTTAGCATTTGTAGATGGCAGGCATGACTATTGAAATGTTAAAGTATAAAAAATAGGCTCTTATAGGTTTTGTTTATAAACTTAGTGATCACTTAAATATTCAAAACTCAGCAAAGCAGAATATAAACCTAAATTGGTCTCTGCCCTGTAGGTCCTTAGGATTTTCATCAGTATCACATAAGTAATAAATATAGGTAACACATAACATGTAGTTTTATTTTCCTACTTTTGTTCTGCAACTTTCAATCTGTGAATGAAATGCCTACAATGCATTTAGCATTTTGCTAAAACTGTGATAATACAAAAGACAAAAGTAAAATGTCATGCATTTGGAGGAAGGAGAGTTGAGTAGAAATATTTGCATTTATAGATATATACCAAAAATGTGTCGCAGGTATGGTCCCAAATAGTCTAGTTCCATGAACAGGTACGTATGTTAGTTTACATGCTCATCCTCATATTTTCTATTGAATTACTCTTGCTAGAGATGTCAGATGATTTTTGAAAAGTTATAGCACAAGGAAGAAAATTCCCTAGTCACAACTCCAAAGTTTCAGGGTTGAAGGCTTAGCACAAACATTGGTTAATTATTTAATAAGTGCCTACTGTATGCTACATACTCTCCTAGTTGTTGGGGATACAAATACAGGGCTGAAAAAGTCTCTATGAGGTATCTTTGCATATGGAAAGGGGTATAAAATTTTAGGGTAGAAGACACTAAATAGTGAACACACACACACACACACACACACACAGAGAGAGAGAGAGACAGAGAGAGAGAGAGAGAGAGAGAGAGAGAGAGAGAGACAGAGAGAGAAAGAGAGAGACAGAGAGCGAGAAAAGAGAGACAGAGACACAGAGAGAGAGTAGAGAGAGAGAGACAGACAGAGAGACCAAGAGAGAAAACATACAGTGACAGAGACAGAGACCTATACACACACACACACACACACACACACACACACACACACACAGATAAGGGTGAGATAGAAAAGAGTATATTATATTAAACATCAGACTTGTTGAAGAATCATCTGTATAAATTTAAATTTAAAGAAATAACATAATCTAAGTTTTTTTTTTATTATTCCTATTATTTTGGATTTTAATCCTATCATTTGAAGAGGAATATAACAATGAAATCAGATAAGGGAAAAAAAAAAAAACTTCAGTACACTAAATTTAAAGGAAAACATTCTGGTATTTGGCTATAGAATGAAGAGAAATGTTTTAATCTTGATGATAATGAAGGGGGTAGAGGAGCCCATTTTTGCAGTGAGAAAGAAGTTGATTTTTGAAAGAGTGTATTTCTATAAATTTAAAGGAAGTAGATTATCTAAAAAAAAAAAACAGTTTTTATTACTAGAGTAGAGATGCATTTTAAACTTGTCTCTTTGTAATTTTTATTTGCTTACTGATCAGTTTCACATATTACTGATATCCCAGTAGTTTCATTAGTTTGTTTTTTCCCCATGCCTTACAAAGGAATGTGATGAAAAGATGAGAATAGGGTGTTAACAAATGAAAACACATTCATATATCTTATGCCTAAAAACATCTAATTCAGTGGCTAATTTTATAAATAAAAAAAAATTACTATTTGAACCTGACTTCCATCTCTTATGTATAATATCTTGAGTACAACAGAATGAAAAAGTTTGATATATTTTACTTCCATCAATCATTCATAACCACTTACAAAAATATAGTATTTTTTTGATTTTTTTTTTTATTTCTTATGATTATAGATATAGCGGCATAGGGGATCTTAGAAAGCCTTCAGTACAAACCATTCAATTCACAAATAAGAATACAGACTTAAGAAAATTTTAATGACATGCCCAAGGTCATATAGGCAGTTGATAAAGTTAGAATCAAACCCAGGTGTTCCTAATTCTATAGCTAATACTCTTTATTTCACCATGTCTGAGAAGCAAGAATATATGCACATGAGTGTAGGTAAGCAAAGTTTGTGTTTGCCATTGATTCTTCACTTATGCCCTAGCATGATAAGCACTTAAGGAGTTTACTTGGAGGATGCTATCAGGCTTGCCAAAATGCATCTCCAGCTCCAGAGCTGGACAGCTGTTTTTGCAGGGAGATATGAATTAAGGATTATGGATTTTTATTCCATTCACTCTGTAAAACAAATCTATCACTATTACTAGGAAAAAAATAAAACAAAACAAAACCCTCTAAATAATGGAAAGTTAGTAGTCCTCTTTTGTGAGAGTTGCAACACATTTCAGATACTGCTAAAACTGGCAATAATCATAATTTCCATTTTTTTTTCTTAAAGCATTCTCAGAATCCTTTTGTCTTGAATTTTTGCAGAAAAAATATAAATATTCATAAAAGGTAAAATTCTTTGCAGAATATAGAGTCCCACCCCCCGCCCCAAAAAAAGAGAGAGAGATATCTCAATAGGAGTTATTCATTCAAGAAATATTTATGGAAGACCTACTGTGTGGAAAGCATATTGCTAAGTCTTATAACGTGCTGTTTCTGAGTAGTTTCTCATAATATATATCAATCAGCCTGCATTCTTTTAAGTTAGAAGGGAAAAAGGATAGTATAAAGTCAACATTTGAATGTAACTGTGCTTAGCTGAGTTCATTTAATCCCATGTTATGTTTTCCTAAAAGGCTCTTCAAAATACATGTTTTGGGATGGACACAACTTATAAATAATTTGTTTCCTCAATTCTTATTGATAGAATTGTATAAATATTAAAGGGAAACTAATTCTTATCAAGGCATTTTATTAAAATAATAAGTGAAGAGTAATGATTCTTTCAAAGAGTTCAGAATTAGGATTAAATAATATGATCTCATGCCATATTTCCCCTGAAGATTTGCTTCTGTTTATTGAACGGTATTATATATAATGGACAGGGAAGGGTAGGTTGTATTGTGTGTGTGTATCCAAGAATTTAGACTTAAGAAATAAAATAACATATGACATTCAGGTCCAGACACAAAACCATGAGAGAAAAAGGCTTATAAGATGAGAATCATAATTTAAGCTTCTCAAACTCTGTATGCATTCCAGATCTCTTGCCAGTATAGTGAATTAGAGGAGGAAAATTTTGACTTGGATTGACCTATTAGCATTGTAATGATGATATCAAAGATGTTGATATGGTCTTAGAGTAAAAATAGGAGTGATCAATAAAGAGTTAAAAAAAAAACACAATTAGTGCTCTGATAATTGAATTGTGTTTGGGAAGATAAATAGGTCAATGGATGTTTAAAAAAAAAAAAAAAAACACATCACAACAAAACCCTTGAGTTCCTAAATAAGCCAGGATCCATTTTTTTTTTCATTATTAGTAGACAAGGCTGTGTCCTTTCCTTTGATGATGGTAACGAGTTCTATGACATTGCCACTCTGAGTTCTTGCTTCATTAGATTGGGTGACTGTTTATTTGAAATTGTAATGAAATATTTACTTTATAGAGCTATAAGGATTAACTGTGATAATTGAGTGAGGTTGATCTGGAGTTTTCAGTGTAATAGGTCCCCCTTGTTTGAATACAGAGCTCAGTGAGAATGAACGAGCAAGTGAGTGTGTTTCAGCCTGTCACTTTCTCTCTACATGTTGCTTTTTCTTCTGGAGATAAGTGGGCCTAATGCTGAACAAATACTGGAAATCAGAAGCCACTGAGAATCATTCGCCTCTTGCTTTCCCATGGCAGCATGATAGACGCTCAGTCAAAGAGCCCCCTCCTCTCAGCAAAGCAACAATTTTGTCACCATGAGCAAATCCAATTGAAAAGTCCCTTGGACTGAGAGGAGAACTCCAGTTGTCAGAATCAGCAAACAGAATGAAAAGAACTAAGAGGAGTAAATTGGCACCTGGTGCAGCCATGGCGGCTTGTGATAGGCTCCTGCATTGTGTGGGATAGACATTCAGCCATTTTCAGATATAATGGGAGAAATTAATGCAAATGAGTGAATGGAATGAAATGTATTTTAATGCAGATTTGAGGGACTCTCCCGAACTGCTTGATAACAAGTAGATGGAAGAAAAGGCTTACATTGTGAGGACTCATTTTTTCCCCATTTCTTCTCACTAGTGGCTCATAAGGGCCCTTTGTTCTCTAAGTAAACTCTTTCTAAACTATTGACATTGCTCATTTATGTGAATTTCAGATTTTTTTTTTCTGACAAAGTAGCCTTGGGTGATCTGGGAAAACGTTAATTGCAAGAGGACAAGGAAACTGGCTGAAACAAGAAATGCAATCAGTAAGTGTAATGTTGCAGTTGTCCATGCCTCATTATAACATGCATACAAGGCAATAAAATGCATGTTTCACAAACAAATCTTTTGACAACTATAGTTCAAGAGCCTCCAGCTGTCTAGCTTTACATCTATGTCTTTTGGTTTGGGAATCATTATTGAAGCTAAACTGATTCCCAAAGTAGATCTTCCTAATCATGCAAAAATCTTGCAAAACAACAACAACAACATATATAAGGGAAAAGGTGTTTTCATTATTTGAACACTTTGCCCCCCTAAATTGACCAGTGAAAATTTTTTCCTTTTAAAAAATTGTTTCTTTGTTTGTAATTTGATATTTAATACCAAGGTGGGGGGTGGGGGTGGTGGAGGGGAAACTTATCCTCCATTCCCATGTCCTCCAAAGAGTAAAAAAAAAAGTCATTCTTTTCCAAACCAGTAGCTGAAATGTAGGGGCTTAATCTCACAAATCCAAACTTGTCATGTTTTTCACTGAAACAGAAATGCTCAGAGTTATTTTAAAAGAGACAAAAATAGTTAATCAGATGAAAAGGTCATCAAGTGTAAGTGCAGCTTGAAACTGTTGAATTATCAGACCCAGGAGTAAAGCAGCCAGAATAAGGAAAGGAAAAAAAAAAAAAGGTAACAGATTCAGCATTGTCCAAAAGTTCCAGACCAGTGATTAATGTGTAAGATAATGGACTTGGGAAATGAGTAAACACTCCCCGTGCTCCCTGCTTTGTGCTTGAATGACTTGATGACAAGGGCAGAGCAAGGTGAGAATTTAAACAGGACCACAGGAAAAAAAAAAGACAAAGACTAGCAACAACATAATGTGAGTAGGAGTTTACTACTACTATTTGATGCAAAGGTACATAGTAACTTTGTTAAAAGCAGGCTTTAAAAATGTACTAATTTAAACTTCAATAATGACATTTACTTACTGTTACAAATGATATACCTCTTACTCGGTGATTCAGTATTTGGAAACTTCTTTCTTATTTATTAAATTTGAATAATGAAAAGGCATTGGAGGCATTTATGTTCAGTTGGGATTGTGCAGAAAAAGAGATACAGAGAAGAAAACAGATAAACAGAAAATCAGAGACACTAGAAAGAGAAACAGAAATTTTTCTATCAAATTCATCTTTGCCCTAATTTTTATTATTCTTTTTAATTTGTAGAAAGTCAGGTCCATATGAAGGTATTTCAAATTGTAATCTTATATGTTTTCTTGTTCCTTTTTCTTGCGAAAAATAAATATAAGGAGGAAACAATTACCCTTATCTGCTGTCATCTATATCTCTAGCAATTTATGAACATTTGACAAAAGAGGAACATTTGGTCCTAAACATTATGAAGACTAGCAGCCATTTCATCCTATTTTCTCTCTTTGTTCTTGCCCCACCTTTTAAAGCATATGTACTCATGTGTATTTTCTATTGGTCTGTTCTATGTCAATAGTTTAAAATGATCAACCATGTCAGTCTTAAATATGGGAATTTGTTGAACAAAATAATCTCCAAATATAGTTCTTGTCAATCTATTTAAATACATAGGCAATAGCTGACATTTATACATTGGGTCTTTATCAATCTCTACAGACAAACTAGCAATTTTACTGCACATATGATACCCAATGTCTTTAGTAGTATTTAACGAACTTTGAGCATTCACCATGAAGTGGCTATTACCATTGACAGCTGTGAGTCTCTCCAACAACTCTCAGGTGATTGTTTCATATTCCTTTCTGGGCCTACTTCAGCACTGTTGGAGACATGATATGATACATACAGTGCTTGTAGAATGCCTTTAAGCCACAAAGTAAGCAAGAACTCCTGATTACATTAACTTTTTATACTAAAACAAGACAGGATTTCTTAAATTTGAAGTGATTTTACTATTTGTAAAATTACAAAATTGCAAAATGAAAAAAAGAGAGATTGAACCTTGCATAAAAAATGAAATACAACTGATTTTTATTATTATATGAATTTGAAGATAGTATTTTCGTTTGTAATTTTAATTTGAGCATAGTGACGAAGGTATATATTTTAGGGATATGATTCTCAATTTGTGCACACTTTGAAATAAATACATGAATGTTTTTTTTTGTTTTCTAAAGCTCAAATAGCATCAGAATTTCTTAAATTTATCGATACATGAACATGGGGAGCAGAAGAGAAAATAAAATTGATGCAGGTCATTGGTCACTGAGATGAAATATGTCTAAGTAGTACTATATTCTAACTTCTCTAGAGTTTATCTTGCCTTTTAGGTGACACTACTTTAAGATGTCCATGATTAATGTGTTTCGTAAGAAATACCATAGCTGTGAGAAAATTGCTGTCTTGTAGCATATGTGGCCATGTGGCAAATGTCACCAATTACTAGAAATTTTTTGAAAAACCAGAAATTTAGCCTTCATAAGTTACTAATGTGTTCCAATCTTAAAAATAAAAAAAAATAGTTATTTTTCCCAAGTACATTAAGCCAAAACTTTAACAATGGTGCATAGTTTTAAAAAACTGATCATTTTTAGAATTCCTTTAATTATTGCTTTCACTTATCACAAAGATCTACAAGATTGTTTTATCTTGGACAAGTCACTTAACTACCTTAGGGCAAAATGTTCTTATCTTTAAATTGAAGGGGTCAGATAAATTGGTTTTTAAGGCCTTTATGTTCTGGCATTTAGAATTTTAGTGATCTGCCACCACCTTTTTATCCCCAGATTTCTAGTACTGAGCTTCTCCTCTACTACTTTTGCTACTTTAAAATTTAATTAAAATAATTTTATTCTGATATACATGGCATTAAATAATTATAAAAGGCATAACAATGTTAGACTATTTTAAATTGTATTTATTTATTTATATTATATTTAATTAATTAATTTGTTCATAATTGTATTTAATTTTTTCAAAGATCTTCAAGATTATTTTAATTTAAAATTGGCTTTTCTTTTTTTGTCATGGACATGCACATTAGCTTTAAAAAGCATCAATTAAGCTATATCAATTATTTAGCATTTGTTAATATAACTTACCTCAAGTCAGGTGTCATGAGTTTCTGTTGAGTTTATATATAATTATTTAAAATTGTTTATTATATGTAGAGGAAAATGTTTCTTAATTTGCAATTCTTAGAATAACTAAATACTTTTTAATTTAAAATAAACTTTCTTATTGTAGTCAGAAGTTTTAATCATTTTGTTTCCTTCTTGATTAGGATGGTTAAATCCTGATGTTAAGCAAAAAAGTCCATTATACGACAAATAAATTAAAGATATTTTGATTGTCATTTATATGTTAATACTGGTTGTTTTAGTAACATGTGATAAGAATGATACAGATAGGAATATTATGGTGAACACAATATTCATAGTCTTTAGTTTAAATTACAACTTCTGATACTGAATTAAAGCTTTACTTAAATGCTTTATTTCTACAAAAATAAGGGACAACCTGGTGGGGCAGTGAATAGATTGATTCTGTAGTCAGGATGACCTGAGTTCAAATCCATCCTTGACACATCATATTTACTAATTGTGTGACCCTGAGCAAGTCATTTAACCCCAAATGCTATCAAAATATAAAAGTAAAAATACTTCTATAAAAATAGTTATACAATAAATGAAGATGTAGAATATTTTACCTAGATCAAAGTTTAGCAACTTTTCTACAGAAGAGGCTAAAGGGTAAAATAAACAAATCAGAAATTGACAAAATAATATTGCTAATGATTATATACAAAAATAAAGATCTCACTAGAAAAGACTGATTCATTCTCCCTCTCCCCCCCCCCCAAAAAAAAAAGTATATATGCCTTTTTAACCGAACCACTTTTGGTATTATTTTTCTCCCTGAGTAAAATGAATAAATATAATTATCTTAATACATGAAAGTTGACCTTTTGATCCATCCAATTTTGTTTCAAGAAAACTTATATTGTATGGATTCTTCTCAATCTTATATCAAACCAACCCAAGTTTATAGTATTGTTGTTCTTTTTTTTTATTAGAACTATATTTTTTTCTTAATAAATCAGAGAAAAGTCAAACATAAAGTAATTTTAATTATACAATGTGATGAGGTTAAATACATCAAGGTTCTGAGTCCCAATGTGGCAAAATAGCTAAAACAAAAGCCTGATGTATGCTATACAAATGTGAAAAAAATATATATATGTATATAATACAGGTATATTAGGGATCTTATGTTAATTTAAGGATTAAGTGATATATGAATGTGTGTTTAGCTGAAAGACAGCAAACATGCTAAAAGTCTTCTTTATTAACATTCTATAAACAATGAAGAAGCATAAAATAGATTCCAAAACAGAAGCCCAATGTTACATTTTTTCTTATTCGTCCAAATTTGAAGAAAATTACTATCTTGGTGTTTCTCAATGGAAAACAAAAATTAGATTAAAAAAGCTAGACTGTCAAAAATTTTTTCTAAGTTATATATAAATGCTCTGATGACCTTAGTCAATAACTAGTTTTCCAAGGCATATACCAAGAGCTTTACAAACATCCTGGAAGAGTAGAGAAGGAAGAAAACAGGAGGGAATAAACATTTAATAAATGCCTAATGTATGTCAGTATATGCTACTGTGCTGCACACTCTACAAATATTATTCATCTGACTCACAAGACAAATGAGATAGGAACTATTATTAGCAGAAAGAGGTTAAGTGACTTACCTAGAGTAATATAAGTAATAAATACCTGAAGCTAGATCTGAACTCAGTTCTTCATCACTCCAGGAGCAGTACCCTATTCCCTGAGAATCATCTGCCTGCCTCCAGGCAAATTAATACAAAAATTAAAAAAATATATTATTATGTTGCATTTTCCTACTAGGAAGCTCCTTGAGACCACAGATACTTTTTCATTTTTAAAAATATGCTAACAGATATCCTAGTGTCTTGCTTATACTTGGTGCTTAATAAATACTATTGAGTTAAATATATAAATTAGTAAAAAAAAAAAAAAAGTATGTATGTATATATATAGTCTAGCCTATGTGGTGGACTAATATTTCGGTTAAAATAAACAATTTGAAATTTAGATAAAATTCATCTAAAGTAGAAATAAAATAAACTATGAAAGATTTCACATTTTAGAGTTTTATATGGATAAAAAGACTTTTACTATATCTTACTATATGCTAGTTATTAACTGTGATATGTAATTCAAATTCACTGTTTAAGATATACTTAGGAAGAAGTTTTATTGTTTCTTTTTATTTGCCTTCATTTCAGACTGTTCACCTGGATGTCTGAATTGGAAATTTAGGAACTAGATGAACTTAGGATAATCAATTTAACCCCTCTGGGCCTCAATTTTCTCATTTATAAAGTAAGAATAATAGTGATTTATCTTAAAGATTAAAGGAAATAAGTCTTTACCAGATACTTAATTTTTGTATACTAATTATTTCTATTATTTGTCAATCCAAAATGCAAATCATAGTCTGAATAAAAGTAATCATTTATTCATTTTTTCCTGTGTGTATAGTCAATCCAAACTTTTTTGAGTGATTATAGATCTCCTTTTAATAGGCCCTTCCATGATCTAAGGTTCAAAGTAATTAGCACAATGAATATAATCTGCAAATACCAGTATCTGAAGGGATCTTACCTTGTACAGGAAATTCTTTTTCATGTAGACTATCTACTAGAATCTTCTATGACAATGCATTTTTATATTTATTATTAAATAGTTGTTGAAATATTACCTTTTATAATATCAATCATAGAGGTAATTCATATATACAGATATTATCATATAATCTATATATATATGTTTCTTTCCATTCATTCATCCATCATCCATCCATGATCTATCAATCTATCTTTCTAATATATATCTTGAACAGACGATGTAAATAGATAGTAAGTAGACAGACAAAGAATGGAACAGGAATACAAGGATATTAATTGCTTTTGACACATTTAATGACTCCCAAACTTCTCCTTGAATCAAAGACTCAGGCCCTGTCTTAGCTTAGATAGTCTGTAATATATTAGTAAAGGAAACTGTTGAGGAGAAATGATAAAAAAGATATTATTGAAGAGCTTTATGACCAGAAAAGTTAGGTGAATAGGTCACATAATGAGAAGAAGCGGGGGGGAAAGATGGACAGCCTACATAAACAGAAGGATGAGAAGACAAAGCTATCTTATGACCTTTACTGAGAAGGGGAACATCTATATCCATGAGATTGTAGAACCATTGTTATTTTTTCAAATTATCTTCTCACTTTTTATTATGGTTTTTCTTTTTTCTCAATGACCACATTTGAATTAGTGTTGCTTTGAAGACCAATATAATATATCCAGATGATTTCAAAAATAAAGGAAAATTAAAATAAAGTAATTTTAATAGTCACTTATTAAAACTCCTCAAAGCCAAGAAGATGAACTGGTTGCAGATCCCTCCTGTCCATATATTAGTTGTAGACTCTTGGATAAATCACTGAACCTCATTAAGCAACTTTATCGATAAATTGAAGTTAAAATGCCATCATATATTCATACAGTAAGTTTTCCCATGCAAGAATACCCTATGTTGTATGTGAAATCACAAGTTCAGCCTTATTTTTGTTTTGTTCCAAAAAATCAACATCAGACTGTTTAGCCATTTTTTTTTAACATAAGAGAAATCCCAAGGAAAAAGTTGTGTCCCTTACTGTCATTTCCATCTGGTTTGTAGTCCATGTTAATTGTTCAAGTATCTTTCCCAAAGACAGCTGTGAAATCAGGACCCTACCCTTTTACTTTATTTTTGTCTGATATATCAATAAAATAAACAAGCCACATTTTGAGTCTTGATTCTATAATCATATTAAGTTCTGAAAATGATGTTTACATATAGATATTAAACTAATGATGTTTCTTGTTTATATTCAACTGAGCAAGTATCTAATTCTAGCTTTTTTCTGTATTTTGCAACAAGCCCTGACTATTTAATTTTATTATTATTACTATTTATTTTTTATTAAAGCTTTTGATTTACAAAGCATATACATGGGTAATTTTTTTTCAACATTGACCCTTGCAAAACCTTTTGTTCCAAATTTTCCCCTCCTTCCTCCCACCCTCTCCCCTAGTTGGCAGATGGTCCAATATATGTTAAATATGTTGACATACATGTTAAATCTAATATATGTATACATATTTATATAGTTACCTTGCTGCACAAGAAAAATCAAATCAAAAAGGAAGAAAAAAACTGAGAAAGAAAACAAAATACAATCAAATAACAACAGAGAGAGTGAGGATGCTATTTGTTCTGGGTGTAGCTGGTTCTGTTCATTACAGATCAATTGAAACTGATTTGGGGTATTATTGTTGAAGTGTATAATGATCTCCTGGTTCTACTCATCTCACTTAGCATTAGTTCATGTAAGTCTCTCTCCCAGCCTCTCTGTATTCATCCTACTGGTCATTTGTTACAGAATAATAATATTCCATAGCATTCATAAACCATAATTTATTCAGCTATTGTCCAATTGATGGGCATCCATTCAGTTTCCAGTTTTTTTGCCACTACAAAGAGGGATGCCACAAACATTTTTGCACATGTGGGTCTTTTTCCCTCCTTTAAGATCTCTTTGGGATATAATCCCAGTAGAAACACTGCTGGGTCAAATGGTATGCACAGTTTGATAACTTTTTGAGCATAGTTCCAAACTTCTCTCCAGAATGATTGGATGCATTCACAGTTCTACCAACAATGTAGTAGTGTCCCAGTTTTCTCACATCCCCTCCAATATTCACCATTATCTTTTCCTATCATCTTAGCCAATCTGACAGGTATGTAGTGGTATCTCAGAGTTATCTTAATTTGTATTTCTCTGATTAATAGTGATTTGGAGCACCTTTTCATGTGACTATAGTTTTAATTTTTTCATCTGAAAATTGTTCATATCTTTTGACCATTTATCTATTGGAGAATGGCTTGAGCTATTATAAATTTGAGTCATTTCTCTATATATTTTGGAAATGAGACCTTTATCAGATCCTTTGGATGTAAAACTATTTTCCCAGTTTATTGCTTCCCTTCTAATCTTATCTGCATTAGTTTTGTTTTTATAAAAAATTTTTTAACAATATAATCTATTTTGTGATCCATGATGATCTCTAGGTCTTCTTTGGTCATAAATTCTTTCCTCCTCCACAAATGTGAGAGGTAAATTATTCTATGTTCATTTAATTTGTTTATAATATCATTCTTTACATCTAGATTATGAACTCATTTTGACCTTATCTTGTTATATGTTGTTAAGTGTGGTTCTATGCCTACTTTTTGCCATACTAGTTTCCAATTTTCCCAGTAGTTTTTGTCAAATAGTGAATTCTTATCCCAAAATCTAGAGCCTTTGGGTTTGTCTAATACTAGATTGATAGAGTCATTGACTATTTTGTTCTGTGAACTTAACCTATTCCACTGATCAACTTCTCTATTTCTTAGCCAATACCAAATGGTTTTGATGACCACTGCTTTATAATATAGTTTTAGACCTTGTATAGCTAGGCCACCTCCATTTGCTTTTCTCTTTAGTAATTCCTTTGAAATTCTTGACCTTTTATTATTCCAGATGAATTTTTGTTGTTATTTTTTCTAGGTCTGTAAAACAGTTTCTTGGGAGTTTGATTGCTATAGCACTAAATAAATAGTTTGTTTAGGGAGTATTGTCATTTTTATTATATTCCCTTGACCTATCCAAAAACATATGATATTTTTCCAATTGTTTAGATCTGACTTTATTTGTGTGGAAAGTGTTTTGTAGTTTTGCTCATATAGTTCCTGACTTTCCCTTAAGTCCTGACAAATTTAGAGAAGCTAAAATGTGTGCATATTAAAATTATTATTATATTGATATTTCACAGTGTCTTTAGGATAATAAAGACTCATATACTAAGTAAAAAGTGGAATTTAGTGAGAGTAATATTTATTTCCCCTAGTGTCTAATAGAATTTAAGCATTAAAAAAAACCTCATGAGAAAGTACTATTGAAAGTGATGTGAACAAATTAGAGTATGTTAGCAGGTAATAACAATAATTGCCTCAACTTTTGTTTCTCTCTTGTCTCTAAGCTTTAGTCAAAGTGGATTAAGTAGGAAGTAGTAATACTTCATCTTTTTGGAGTTTTAATTTTCTTTCAGTTGTTTAATTTTGTGACATTTATCCTTCTTGAGCTCTGAAGTGCAATTTGGCATATATTTATTTTTAATGAATTGGATTTTGTTGGAAATTTTTGTTATATGTTTTGAAATTATTCTACACAGTGCAAAACTTAGGCTGAGAAATTTGGTCTATGGAAATACTTTATTCTAAAGCTGCTACATCAGTTAGGTACATCTAAGCCTAATATACTCCAGTTGTTTTTTTTTTTTTTTTTTTAACCATACAACAAAACTAGTATTATTGAACTATCTCTCTAAGTCAGATGAGTAACAGCTAATACAACATTGGGAATGACCATTCCTTTCTATGATATTTCACATATAAAGTGCCAATACTTCAATTGGCCCAAATGAAAAAAACAGGGGGCATTTCTTACATTCATAGTTGATATGAGACAAATAAGAATGCTTTGAATGTTCACTGGAAGAGATAATAAAGATCTCCTCCCTGACCCTCAGTTTCCTCTGTAAAGTAAAGAGAATACTCTTTATCCCAGTGGGGATAAATAAGGAAGATAGGTATAGAGTTCTCTGGGAGGAAAATGGCACGATTAGGAAACAAAAAATCTTTTTTCAATAAGTTAAATTATATTACAGTAGTGCTCTTATTTAGGAATTAAATGGTTCTTTTTTTAATAAAAAGAAAGCAGGGGAAAATAAAAGATAAAATAGGAAAATGAATAGATCAGATTCAAATCAGGAGAAAATTTGCTCATGAATAATATTTGGGAACTTGAATTGATGACTTTAATGCTTCTTTGCTTGTAATATTTGTTTTTTTCTTATATTTGTGATGTGAATGATTAAATAATTCTCCAAATTACATAAAGAATTAAGACAAAGTGAAAAAGTTCTATACTTAGAGTTAGGAATAGCTAGATTTAAATCCTGTCACTGAAATTGAGTAGTTTTATGACTTTGAGTAAGTCATACTTTCTTTGAACCTTAATTTCCTCACACTTTTCATGGCAATAATAATATATGCAACACTTTCCTCATGGAGTTATTATGAAGCTTAAAGGAAACAATATATGTAAAACATTATGCAGACCTTACAGAATCATATGACTGATGTGATGATGAGGAAAAAGATAAAATGGGGAGGAGGAAGAGGACAAGGAGGAAGGTGTAACTCATCTGACCGGTAGAGAGGAAGATATTTAGTATATTTAGTGCTAGAACATACTAATTACTGTTCTAATTATCATCATCCCCAATGCTGTTCATATGTTAATACAATAAGTTATTTGGAAACTACTATAACAGCATTAATACAAATGTAAACTGTTATCCAAAGTTGCCAATATTTTAAAAATATTATTTCAAATGTATTTGAAATATTTTCTACAAAGTCAAGGATGATTACTTATAAAAACAGGAATAAAAAGCATAAGTAATCTGAAAATTAGATTTTTTAAAATTTATTTTTATAGCAGATTTAACTTTTTATATTCCTATTACATGCTTGTAACTAGTTTGCATAGATAGAAATAGTTGGTATGGATTTTGTTATTATTGTGGTAGAGTACAATAAACTGCATAAATTATGAAAGTTAGCAAAAGGAAGCATTTTATAATAAAAAGAAACTGTGGATAATCCACTTTTGGGTAAATGGGAATTGGTTGCATATTATAAACTCAAGACATAGAGATTTAGAAAGTTGTCTTTTTCATTTATGAAGGAAGTAACTCATGGAAATCTCAGATTACTAATATAACAATGACTATGAAAATTTGTATTTTTGTGTCTTTGAATAATCTATCATTCTTTATTACATAAAGTTAAAAATATTTGAACTCTCACTGCTCTAAGCTATTACGTTTTCAAATAAATTTTGAAACAAAAATTAGCCATTTTTATTTTTTTAACTTGTGTTTTTTTTTGGTTTTTTTTTTTTTGCATGTGGTGGTACACAGACCTTTTTAAGAGATCCATGAATTATTGCTTTGGTTCAGCATGAGTGCAGTAAGAAGAAATGTACCTCATCTGTAATACACTGTGTAGACTAATATCAGCTCCTTTTTTTTTTTCTTATATTGCAGTGAGATATTGATCTGGTAAAATGGTACCATATTGGAGCTGTCTGTTGTGGTATTCATCATGCTGTCACATCCCTAGTGCTTTGGAGTTATTGGAAAGTGGAATTGAGAGAGTTCTGTCATTTTGTGTTGCAATCCATTCATAGCAAAGTTCCTAAAATATTTTAAGGAAGGCTTATTTCTTTAGTTAGGAGAACTTCATCTCTAATATCAAGCAAACCTTTCTATTAGTCCATGCATAGTGCTGCTAATAGGTTGGTTTTAACTGTTCTCTGCCTTGTCTTCCTTGTACAATATTTTTCTCTACTCATTGCTCACACCTGCTGCCTTTCCTGATGCTGATGCATTTGGGCTCCCTCCTATGGGAGTAATATATCTGAGAGCCATGGCTTCACTGCCCTTATGCTTTTATCTCTTGTGGTGAGGAGGAGAACGTTGAACTTTTATATGTAGAAAGCTTTCAGTTTTTTTCCCACACTAAAATATCAGTTAATGTTAAAAGAGCTTTCAAAAATATAAAAAGATACTGTCAATCTCCACTGACGAGATTAAACAGTTTGAATGAATTATTTTTGTTTTGGAGTCTGCCTGGCAACCTGATGAATTTGAAAGAATGTCATGTTTGCTAAAAAAGAAGGATGAAAGAGGATTTTATTTAGAAGTTTAATTAGTATTTATTAAACTGCATTAATATAAAGATCTGAGTTTAAAAAAAAAAAAACCCATGATCTCTTGAAATGCCTACTAATTGAAATTTCAGATTCAGCTTAGTAATTACCAAAGAGGGGAAGCTTGAAAACTTTTTGTCTATTTTCCAATTCCCCTTAGAGGAGTACAAAGGCAATTGGACAGATTAAATAATGTATATAGTAGAAAATCTTGAGGAAGATATAAATGTGCTGGCTATTAGAAATCTAGAGAATGTATATACTACTTTAGAGAAGAATTTTTTAAAATATCTTTTTGGCAGTTGGTTAGCTATACATATGCAAATATATTATGGATTTATAATATGTGATTTCACACTATTGTTAATACACATTCACAGCATGCACTATAATCGCACAGAAGGAGCCTTCAGAACCTTTATGAGGTATGACATGAATGTGTATTAAGATTTATCCATGTTTTTTTTGGTATTGTTCTGAAAATACCCATTAACATGGCATTGCTTTTGAATAAACTTCTGAAAACATAGATTTCAATAACATCCCTCTTCCCCCACACACAGACCTTTTTCAACTGTAATAATATTCACTAAAAAAGAAAATCTGGAAAAATCATTATAACATGAGAAATTATTCAAAGGTTGATAAGCAAGAAAATTCAGACTGGAGTTTGACTTTTTAAATATGTATAACAATGGAATCAGTTTGATGTTACGTAGTAAAAATATATGTGCACTATATTTTATTCACTATTATCAGTGGTTCAGAGTCTCACTGACTTCACATTAAACAATTTGTAAAAGATGATGGTACATGTTGTGTCTGCATATACTCATAATAAATATGTTTATGCACATGTAGAGGCAAATTGATAAACAGCTTTGATAACCAATATATTTTATATACATGTGTGTTTATATACTCACATTTGCTTTATACTGTTTTGGCATATGCAAATTGCTTAACATGAAGCCACAAAGGCTGTTTGGCACAAATAATATTGAATGAGAGTACAAGAATGGGAGAACATATTTTCATATTGTTGGCTAATATACTAATGGAACACAGAATTTCCTTTTTTCTGCACTGGAGTGCATTTATTAATATAAAATTAATATAACTTTTTTTTACCTATTCATTTCAAGATTTAATATTCTCAGTGTCAGAATATTTGTCAGAGTAGATAGTCCTGGTAATTCTTAAATATTTAATTAAGACAACATTATTCATACCCGGATGTCTAAGAAGTAAAGGTTTATGACTGGTAATCTAATCAAGTTGCTCTTCAGTAAAAATGTATATACAGCAATAATGAAATCATTTCTATACCCTGCTGAGTATTTAGATCAACAAGATCTTCACTTATTAAAAAGAGCAGAGGAGTAATGCCTTTGGCAAAGCCATTATTGTGGTATTGGTATTCACTAGAATGGACAGGAATAGAACATCACTGTCCTCTATAAACAGTTCCAATTTGATCTGTGTACATGATAAAAATCTTGGCTTCTCAATACATTTAGGTGCTGTCATGGCTGTTGTTGCCAAATAAGAATGCAGTGTGATGTTATTATAGTAAACAGCACTTAAGCACAGCTGGCAGAATTGATCAGGGCCACATTAGAGTGAACTTCAACAGATGACTGACGCAGCAGAAACAATAACTGAATATGCAAACAGTTCTTGCAAGGAATGCTCTGGGGATCAGGCACCATTATTTTTGACTTTGAACAGGGAAAGGGGGCAGATTTATAACCTCCTTCCATGCAGAAGGGTTCTGGGTATTATGTAAACATCTGACTGCCATTTATAATGGTAGTTAGTTACAATGCAAAAGTGGAGACTCCCTTGACTATTTACATTTCATTAATTATTAAAAAGGAAAAACATAAACATCAGATAACTTTGTTTAATGTTTCACACAGGATTTTTTTTTAACCAGAGAAGCCTTTTTCTAAATTAATGTTAATCATCAAGAGCTTCCTGTTTAACTGGTACAGAAATGTGTGTTTGTCTCTGTGAGTCCTTTCCCCCATTCTAATTACTGTGGGAGCTAATTATGTGGCCACACATTGCTGTTATTATTGTAATAATTTGGATTACTAAAAATAAACAGTGGATAAATACTAAATGGAATTAATGCTTGCAGATCGTAATTTGAGATTTCTGTTGGTCTAGATTTTAAGGTTATTTACAGTTTACAAATCATAAAATATGTGCAAAAGCTCAGTGAAAATAAGGCAAATAATTGAATTATTTTTCCTTATCCTTCATTGCAGCAGCTAATTATTGTATTAAAAGTTATCAGAATATGTTTATAGCAAAACTATGCACATGACCTTTTTATCACTTCCTCAAAAAAGAGAATGAAAAATAACACAAAATTACTTTATAGTATCTTCACAGTTCTAGGAAGATAGCATTTTTACTATTTCCATGAGTAGTTAAAATAATACTAGAAGGCAGAAATAAGTAATACTAATGGAATTTGTACTTATGACAAGAGTATGTTCATTTTTCTCTTTTAGGCTCTCATTACATCACCAGTATGTTGTTGTTGTTGTTATTTTTGTTATTTTTAAAGAAGTTGTTCTCATTCTCTTGGAGTGAATATTTTCAGTGTCTTCTTAATTTTGTAGTCAGTTTAATAATATGATTCTGCAAAGAGATGCATATGAAACTTCTATTATCCAATAAGAAGTCATATTAACTATAACAGTAAATGTCATGTTCCTTATATGAAGGAACTTTATGAAATAGGACTTGCTTTTTTAAAAATAAATGCAGAGTAAATGGGCACACAGGATGAAATATGCTGCTATTTTATTATTTGACATAGAATAATTTTTTCAAGTTATTTCTTGGATCTCATTCAAGTGAAGTTTCATTACTGAGTTATCAGAAAAACTTCATTAAAAGGTCTTATCAAATATGAGGAGATCCTAGGTCCCTGACCCTAAGCAAGGTTTTATAGCCAAAGCTCATGTAAGTACTTCCAAAGAAATCATATACCTGAGGATTAATGAGGGTAATATAAAAATATCCATATGCCTATGAAAAGCTAAATCAACTTATTCAGACCATTAGCTATTAACCTTGTTAATCCAAGTGCATGTATTTACACAGCAATGAAATGACTCTCTGTTCTTATGTAGCATATACCTTGAACTTTAAATATGTTCTACAAAACTAGGCTCAGCTTATTTCCAAATTATATCAGTAACTAAGGCTTGCCCATCCTATATTGTGAGTATACTTAGTGAATGACAAAGCAATTGTCTAATAACTATATGAATGACATGAACAATACCATGGGAATAGAACTCTGGATTGCAATGATTCCAATTTTTGAATGCCTCTCAGAACAAAAATTTGATAAAATTGAATTTCTGCACACGAAAAAATAAAGATGAATCTGTATGTAGAAAATCAACCTTCCCCATTACATAATTGTTCAGGATTCAGCAGTTAACAAAATTGTGAACTGGGAAAGCTTATCTTGGAAGTCCCTACCCTTCTGTTTCTTTTTTTCTCCATTCCTTTTCACTAACTTTTAATTTTTTTATATTTCTTCTATCTCCCCATCTCAGAAATGGTCTCATAATTCTTTTTGCCATATCAAAATATTTTTACAAAGTATTTTCTAAGCCATTTTTCACTAAGAGGTAAGTGACTGATAATGCTTACTGTACTCTCAGAGAAGCATTTGTATTTAAATACAAACTAAAAATTTAAATCTAAAGGATGATTCTCTAATAGTGGAATTCCGGGTATTAATAAGCTGGATGGGAAAAATTTCCTTGTTTCAGAATTTCTGCCATATCTAAAATCATATCACAAAGATAACTGTGCATTATATTTAGGGGTATAACTCTAATACTGTTAAGTTCTTGCCTTCTCTAATTTTCTTAGAAGATTTAATAAGTATATTTGTTTTTGTTTTCATTCAGTAGTTTCAGTCTTGTCCAACTTTTCATGACCCCATTTGAGTTTATTTTGGCCAATATATTGAAGTGTTTTGCCATTTCCTTCACTTGCTCATTTTACAGATAAGAAAATTGAGGCAGAGTTAAGTGATTTTCCCAAGTCACACAGCTAATAAGTATCTGAGGCCAGATTTGAACTCAGGAAAATGAGTCTTTCCAGTGTGCCTACAATACCTAACTACAATAATAGGTATCTTTAGTATATCATTATGTCGTGAAAAAAATTAATGTGGTTTCTCAAAATGATAATGTGTTTGGATTAGTAGGAAAATATAGTGCATTAAATGTTCCTTTATTAAAATTAATATGTTGATTATATACAAATGGATTAGCTCTAATACGGTATATTACATATTACATGTGTCAAGTGCCTGTGATTTGCTTACTGTAAAGAATTCCCCCCAATATATATGAGATTTAGTAGGTAGATTTTAGGGGGTTGCCTGAGACCTATCAAAGTTTTTGTTTCTTGGCCAGAGAAACACAGCTAGTAAGCTCCAGGATCAGGTTTTGAATCCTTAATTTAAGGTTCCTGACTTTAGCTTTGGCATTCCCTTGGCATTCCATTTTCCTTTACATCTTCTTCAAATCTCAACACAGGCACTTTCTCCCATATGAAACCTTTGGTGATGCTCCACTTGTTAGTATTCTCTCTGACTTTCAATCACTTTGAATTATTATTAGATGTTGTATTATTCTAGTGAAAGGTAAATTCCTTGAAGCCAGGGATTGTTTAGATTTTGTCTTTGTGTCTCAATATCTATCATAGTAACTACATTGCACTTAATTATGGTAGGACTAAATTGAATTAGGGATGTCCTTCCAGAGAAATATATAGACTATAAAGCTCAATTTAATTTAAATCTTTACCAATGATTGAAATTAATATGAATTGCCTTTAAAAAAATCTTCACTTCCTTTGGTGTAGTCCTATTTTCCTACCTTTTACTTAACTTTTATCGAATATATCATTTAACTGTTTCATGCCCATGACCTCTAATTCTGGCTTATTGTGGGAATAGAGAGAAGTATATAATACATTTCACTTTTAACATCTAAATGTCCCTCATTGTGTATTCATTTTCTGATATTTAGTTTACAAAGATGTCATGCTAAAGGCAGGGAGAACAAGTGTCTGATGGAGCAGATGGATGGAAGGAGAGAAGTCTACTCAGTATTTTCTTCTATAATTTTAAGCTGAACCTGACAGTTTCTTGGCTATGGGAATGTTTAGGAAAGGTGAAAATGGTTGAAGAAGAGGGATCACTCATTTAGAAGGCTTGCTTATTGCTGCATTGTTCCCAATAGAAGATGCCAGCTGAGATCAAGATTTGTCTTTTATCAAACAAATTGCCTCACGAGTTAATCTACCCAAATCTTCCCAATCAATTTAAAAAATTGTTTCAATAGCATACAATGTGGCTTACAAGAGAGATTTATTAGTCAATAAAAAGTTATTTTTAAAGTAGTAATAGGGCATTTTACATGTAACCTAAAGATTTCTGAAATGTAGGAATTATGTAGAAAATCATTAAAATTAACTACATGACTGGCAAATCCAGCATACTTAATATGTGTAAATGTATTTATTATATCACATTGATGATTTAGTACAATGTAATGTCATTTTTAATTGTATCAACTATGTCATTAAAAGGATATTAATTGAAGAAGTTCGGCATAGTTAGGTATACATTAGTTTTTGAGTTAATCATAAAGACTCTTTATTAAATAAAAATTAAAGAATAAAATGATCTTATCTTTAATTGGTCAATGTAGGGCAAAAGTGACAATTTTGAAAAAGATTGAGAGCATAGGCAAGAAGTTGGAGAGGGTGGGGAAAACCTGTTTTACATTCCTTTCACTAGTTCTTGAATTAAGCTGATGGGTACAGGGTTGATGGGGAGTAGGAAAATATGAGAGCGCATTAAAGCCTCTCTTCTGGGGACTTTAGAAAAATTCTTATAAGTAATCTTAAAGATTTAACTTTTGTCAATTAAAAATAATCAAGTACGTAAGTGTCCACTATCTGCTAGGCATTATACTAGGTTATGGGGAGAGAGGGGAGAAAGAGAGAGAAAGAGAGAGAGAGAGAGAGAGAGAGAGAGAGAGAGAGAGAGAGAGAGAGAAAGACAGAGACAGAGACAGAGACAAGACAAAAAGGGGTGAGGAAGAGAGGGAGAGAAAGAGAGAGGGAGAGGGAGACAAGAGGGAGGGAGACAGACAGAGACAGAGAGAGGGGGGAAGGGCAAGGGAGAGAGGAAGAGAAGAAGAGAGGGAGAGGGAAAGAGAAGGGAGGACAGAGAGAGAGACAGGGAGGGAGAACAGAAGGGAAGAAAGAAAGGAAGAAAAAGTGTACCTAACTTCAAGAAATTTATATCTATTACAGACAATAACACATACACATTATTCAAAATAGAAGCACAGTAAATAAAGACAAGATAATTTGGGAAGGAAACATTAAGTAGCAGCAATTGGGAAAGGATTAATGTAATCTACAAAGTTGGTTGGACCTTTTCAGATCATTCTTGTCCTCCAAGAAAATAGCCTGTGGCTACATATTGTGGATTACTACATATGGAAAGCAACAAAATATAAAAGAAATCTATATATTATATTTGATAAAGTAAGATCCAATGTATTTGACGTTTGGTCTTCAGGGAGGAAATGGGTCAAGGTCTTCTTTGCTCAGAATAAACTCTAAAGTCAAAGAACAAGAAAAGATCTTCCCTTACCAAATAGTCATTGACTTTCTCTTTAGGCACTTTTCCATGGGGCAAAAACAATATAGTGTAGAATGTAATATAAGTTGTGAAACTGTATTGCACACAATAGTTTCTTCCCCCATAGAACAGAGTATAATTTGGGCAGAGTATATTCCTCTGGGCCTCAGATTCCTCACCCATAAAATAAGAGTTGCACTAGGTTATAGCTGAAGTATCTTCCAGCTCTAAATCACATGATGCTTCTAACATAATATTTTGTATTAGTATCATGCTTTATAGGGGGTTTTCATATATGAATGTTTAGTTTTTAAAATGAAAAAAATAAATGAACCTACTATAATTGTGCTTTCAGGAGAGCCAAAATTGACATAAAAGGAAGATGGATCTGAACTCATAGTTTAACAATTTGTTTTCTTGTAGACAGCTCTGGCTAATGACTAGCATGCCTAATTTTTTAACCATCCCTTGTACTGTCTAGATTGTCACATGGCATTGGACAATAGTCTGTCTATAGCCATCTCCCTCTGAACAATGGTAGTGTTTTGTTGCTTCCTCGTCAACTTGTCATGTTTCTTCTCTCTGTTCTCTTTCCTTTTACATGGCCTCTTTTGGCCGATCATACTAAATTTGCAAAATCATCCTATTTCCATACTTCATTTCATGTTTTTGTCCTAATGGATTTTCAAATGCTTTCCATATCTATGCACTTAAATATTCTACAGATATTTACATTTGAGATTCTGTATTTAGAAATTGTCTCTGTTGAAAGAATCAGATTGTTAAAAATGTACATGTCAAGTTGGTCAGCCATTGAGGTATATCGATTTTAATGTTATTTAGATGTCAATTGGGTACTTTATGTCTTATTAAGTAGATATGGGTTATACTTCACTAGAACATGTGTCCCAGTTATTTCATTCTCTAAATTAGTATTTCTATGCACCTGTCTCAGTTTTAACATGATTGAAAATAAGTCTTTTTTACTTCTTAGAACATGGGATTCTAGAATAAGGCAAAGATTTGAGAGACATATGCCAGTGGCTTTGACTTAAATATAAACTTCAGTGTTTAGCTTTTAAAACTTGTAAATCTCTACCATCTATCCCCCACTTACTTTAACAGTCTTGCTATGTTATTCCCTTTCTACAATCTTGAATTTAGCCAAACTGGTCTTCTCAGAGGTCTTAATATTCAACACTCCATATCCCATCTATTTGCTTTTCCAAATTACAGGAATGCGCTCCCTTACTTTTCCCTTTTAGAATTCCCCCCAGGTTTCAAAATGCAGCTCAGGCACCAACTTTCTCCATGAAAGTTTTTTTGATTCCCCTCTACTAGTTTCACCTATTCCCTTCACCAACTATCTTATATTTAATTACAGTATGTAGGCATAATTGTATTACCATTATATTTACATATATGTACTCATAATTTCCCCTATTGTAGGAAATGTGATAGGGATTATTTCATTTTTTTATATTTGTATTCCCATTAAATAGAATAGTTCTTGGGAGCATAAGAAAGCTTATTAATTTATTGACTGATTAACATTCAAATAATACTATCCTCTTATTGATTCTTGAGGATTAAAAATGTATATATTTTATATGCGGATCCATTGTCAGGTTCTAAGATTATTCTTAAAGGTTACTTTCAGGAGCTTTCATTTCAAATTCTTAAAAGGAAGAACCAGGAGACCAGGGTTCACCACTGCCACAGTTTCACAGATTGGATTATTTAGTCATCCTTTTTCAGGATCAGTTAACGTAAGTCAATATCTCACTGAGTATGCCTGGCTTGTTTTGATCCAATCCTA
The DNA here is from genome assembly GCF_016432865.1 of Antechinus flavipes. Taxonomy (NCBI): domain Eukaryota; kingdom Metazoa; phylum Chordata; class Mammalia; order Dasyuromorphia; family Dasyuridae; genus Antechinus; species Antechinus flavipes. The sequence continues at coordinate 115,691,386 of NC_067400.1, read as the reverse complement.
CTTTGCAGAAGTTCATCCAAGTTCAACAAGATTAGTCCTGTGGGCTAGACCAGTTTTGAAACAGCTTCTTTGCTGTAGTGCCTAATTGTTTTATCTCTTGCCACACAACACAGAGTGTTAACTATGTAGTATAATTCATTTGAATTCAGCTCGGTTCAATTAACATTTATTAAATAGCCTTCAAGAATACTGTGTTAGGTTGAGGAAAAATAAGATAATTTAGATAAGAGATTATCTCCATCCACATTATGCCTTGTTTTGTCAAGTGACATATTACCTATGTAGATAACTTTAGTACAAAGAAATTTTTAGAGAAAGGTACAAAAACACTACTGGATAATTTTCAAGGGAGAATAGACCTATTATGGACTAAGGTTTGTCAAGAAAAACTTCATAAGAGAGTTGGCTTTTATGTTAGACTGTAGAGGTGAGCAGCTGAAAAGGGAGAAAGATGATTTTCAGGGCACAGAAACAGGATGACCAAAAGTAAAGACCAAAAATAACAGATGTGGAAGAGACTGAAACAGATCACTTTTGGTTGGAGTATAGATTACTTATTAGGACAAGACTGGAAAGGTGGATTCCCTCCTGATTTTGAAGGGCTTTGAAATTTGTGCAAAGAATTTCAAATGTACCACAGGAAGACAATAGTGACTTTTTCATCATGCTAAAATCTACTATTAAGAACTGCTAATTAAGATTTTGGCATCCTTTTAGAATTTATCTACTGGAGTTAGTGAGCTTCTTTGGATTTGTTGCTTAATTGCTTTTAATGTTGAACTATTCATTTTCCCAGTATAGAACTATTCATAATGTGCTCAATTTATGCATGTTTTTAACATGCCCATGTATATGCACAGATTCAACAGGGTTCTATGATTTTGTCCCTTAGGAAACTCCTGTCTTGAGAACTCTGTTCATCAATGAAATAAACTCTCTGTCTTATTGGTTAAGCCATAGGGTCATAGTGTCTAATGCATATGGAGATTAAATGATTTGTCCAGTATCAAAGAGAAAGTAATTATTAGAAATAGGATTTGATTCCAAGTCTTCCTGTATTTAAACCCACAATTCTATCCACTATCCCAATTACTTTTTTTTTTAACATATTAGTATATACATTAAAATATACAATAATATATGCAAAAAAAATAATCTCTGTGTGTGTGGGTGTGTATGACCACACTTCTGGTACAATTCTTCTCTGATTACATTGTTGTTGTTTGTCCTTTGTTCTCCAAGAGGACCGTGATGTCAAGAAGGTAATGCCATGATATGCAAGAGAACTGGATTTAAGGGAGGGAGGGTTATGCAAGGGTACATGTCTCACTTTTCCCTCTAATGTCATCTGGGTCCAGTGGCCAGGTATAGATCAAGACCACTGAAGAAGGTTCTGGATGAAATGAGAGACCTTGGCCTTTTTAATCTGAGGTCTTCAACTGCTCTCAGTTTGACTACATTGATTTTACATGAAATGTAACATGTACTCAAAGTAATGTATAAGTGATTGAGTTAGAACATTTTTCAAAGTCTTGTTTATCTTACCTGATATGTTCATAATATAACTTAAATCATAGTTTTTGTGAAATAGATTGATTATAACTGAACTTGCTACACATTACTTCATTATCCTTAAGTCCCATAATGAGAGCCATTCACAGTGTACTTCTGTAGAAATTGTCTAGAAAACTAGAGAATATTATTTGTCTGTTCAAATAATATTTGTAACTGCAAGGTGTTGGCAGAGCTTGGTTTCATAAATAACAAGAACCTTTAGATATTGGTATGAATCTAGGACAACTAAGTGATATAGTACCTACCTTCTTAAGCTGTGGTTCAATATAACTGAATTGGGGGATCTCAAATTATATTTTATTAACAGTAAATGTTTGATTTTTATGTGTATTTTATATACTTATATACCTGGGGTCATGTAAAAATTTATTGGGCTAAAAGGAGTAGTGAATAAAAAAAAGTTTAAGAAGCCTTGTGATGTAGATAGAATGCTAGAAAAAGTCAGCAAAATCCAATTTTAAATCTGACCACAGACACTAACTAGCTATGTGACCCTGAGCAAGTCACTTTAGTTTTCTCAAATACAGAGAAATATGTAAAATGAGCTAAAGTAATAAATGGACAAGCATTCTACTGTCTTTGCTAAGAAAATCCCAAATATGGTCACAAAGAGTCAGACATGATTGGGAAAAAAATGACTGAAAAATAATATGAATGTCTTTGCTTTTATTCTATTTTAAGCCTGTAAGAAATTATATCCATTTTGCTGGATTGAACTTGTGTCATTAAGATTCTCCAAAGCAAAATGATCATATGCCCTGGTGTCCAGATAGCTAAATGATTTTAATCATATTCTTGTCAGAAATGCAGTATGGTTAGCTTTTTGGATTGCATGTGCAGTTAACATTTCCCTTTTAAAACTTGGAACTTTTTTTTTTGTTGTTGTTGTTCATCTGAATTTCCTGGAATGCAGTTGGTTAAATGGAGAATAGGTTGCATTCCCTACTTCAGTAAAACAGCTGAAATAATTAAATGAAATTATTTCAAGCACTGTCTAATTTTAGGTGTAGAGTACTATTTATTACTTATTACTTATGACCTTAGAAGAATTTTTCATTCAAATCATGCTTAGATAACTGATGAGAGAGCCAGCATAACATAGTGAATAAAGAACTGGTTTAGATTCTGGATGGATGACATGCATTCAAGTCCTGCTGCTAATGTATAATGGCTCTATGACCCCTAGCTGAGACATTTATTTAATTTCTCTGTGTTCCCAGAGAATTCTCTAATACTTTAAAGTAAAGAAAGCTTGCTAATCTTGTATTGGTATATGGAGTTTCCTCTTCAAAAGTACTTGGCAGTGATAAAATGATAGTTCTGGACTATCTCATGTCCTTCTGCTCTGTCTCTCTCTGCCTCTCTCTGTGTCTTTCTGTCTCTGTCTCTATCTCTCTGTCTCTGTATCTCTCTGTCTTTCTCTGTCTCTGTCTGTGTCTCTAGATCTCTGTCTCAGGTTCTGTTTCTCTGTCTCTTTCTCTCTGTATCTCTTTCTCCTCTCTCCCTGTCTTTGTCTGTCTCTGTCCCTGTCTCTCTGTCTCTCTTTTTCTCTGTCTCTGTCTCTCTTCCTTTCTTTCTGTTTTCCTCTCTTTCTTCTTCCTTCCTTCCTTCTCTTCTCTCTCTCTCTTTCTCTCTCTCTCTCTCTCTCTCTCTCTCTCTCTCTCTCTCTCTCTCTCTCTCTCTCTCTCACATTTTAATTTTTACCTTTGTATCCCAAATGTCAATACAGTGCTCCTGACACATAGTAAATGTTTAATAAATAATCTATTGATTGATTGGTTAATTGATAAATATAACTTATGCATTGCTTTATATGACCCAAGTAATTGAGATTTAAGTTTCTCTGTTCCAATTCAATCCTGTTGAATAATTAAATAATTCTTATTCCACATTCTGGTAAGGCTGACAACCAATTAATGGAACATACAACTCAGATTAGCCTGAAATTACTGCCAATAAAGTCATAAAAGAATCAGACAATAAGGTAGGAATATTAGTTTCCAGAAACATCAGTTAAAATGAACATTTGGTTGTGAAATTGATGGAGTAATGGACCTGATGTCAGGAAGACAAGAGTTCACATTCAGGCTTCCATAATATTACCTGTGTGACTGCCTCAAACTCTGCTTATTTCAAGTTTCTCATCTGTAAAATGGAGCTAGTAATAGCACCTATCTCTTAAGAGCTGTTTTGAGGATAAAATGAGATAATTTGTATAAAGCACTTTGCACATCTTAAAGTATTGTATAAATGGCAAGCTATTATTACTATGCTTCCTAGGAGTAAGCAATAGAATAATGAAAGGGATAAAAGATAATAAAATGAACTAGATTTGGAGTCAGGGGTTTTGTTTTTCATTCATTTCAGTCATGTCCAACTCTTTAAGACCCCTATTGGAGTTTTCTTGGTGAAGATACCCGAATAATTTGCCATTTCCTTTTCCAGCTTATTTTATAGATGAAAAATTGAAGCAAACAGTGATTTGCTTAGGGTCACATTGCTAATAAATGTCTGAGGTCAGATTTCATCCCAGGAAGATGAGTTTTCTGACTCTAGGACCAGAAATTTATTCATTACACTACCTAGCTGTCCCTGAGGTCAAACAACTTGGGTTCAAATTTGCTTCCACTAATTGCGACCTGTATGATTTTAGGCAAGTCTCTGGGCCTCAGTTTTTTCCTTTCAAAAAAAAGGTGTTGATTAGGTAAATATGAAATAAATCTCTCTATAATATAAATTTAAATAAAGTTAAATTAATTAACTAGATTAGCTACTTGATACCTTGAACTTTCATAGGATGAATTATAAGTTAGACAAAAGAAGATAAAGATAAATTCTGCTAAGTGCATAATTTTCCAAAAAGATTTTATTACATTTAGAGGTGTAGTAAAATAAAATAAATAGGTGAAGCACTTCAAGTTTCTTAGAAAAAATAGATAAAATATATTCATGAAAAGATATTCAAAGTAAAATGATATTTCAATTTTATGCTACTCAACCTTGACTGCTTTCCCCTAATTATTTGATCACAGCATTAAATTATTAAAAAGTAAAAATTTTATCATTGACCATTTCATCAAGTCATCATTTGGTTAATGCAGACTAAATATTCATAAATTTATGTTTACACTCATTTGTTGAAAATCACTTACTGTTTAATTCTTTTGATGAAACCCTGATCATGTTATTCTATTCTTTTACCTTAACTTAGAAATTGAGATTTTTTTGTGTAATTAATATAATAAATAATGAATTTTCAATGCAATACAATAAAGTAAATAATATAATAAACTGAATTTCATATTATCATAATGTTTATCAATTATTTCTTTATTTACTGTCCTTCTTCACACAATCTATGTTCCAGGAATACTGGGCTGTTTTCTATACCCAGGCATTTCCTCAATTGATGAAATACAGGATAAAACCAAACCAAAATGAGATAAATGTCAACTTTTTGTTAGTGATTTAGCTAGGGGATGTATTACTTCTCTTAGATATAATATATTAAGTTGAAGAAAAATTTAACTACTAATTACAGGGTTCTTGGAAAGGGTGGTAAGTGAATAGAGGGAATTGGTTGGCTAAGGACTTTTGAAATATCACTTTGACTCATTCTAATTAAGAAAGGTCCCATTTTATTTGTATATAAGGCCCTTTTGCAGGATAATGTTGACCTTCATTCTGATAAGTGTTGAATTTAATAAATATATTAAACGATAATCTCCACTTTGATAATGACTGGTGTTAAGATTTATTTTTTCAATGTAAGAAATTGTGTCATGTTAGGCCTAACAATCAATACAGAGCAGAGATTTAAGTGTTTTCATTGTTTCTTATACAAATAGGAGCTTATTGCTACAAAATATTAAAATATATGATACAGTCTTATGTCAAACTGTATGTTATTCTATTCTAGCAAAAGGCATAGTTTTTAACCTGTGGAACTTTGAGAAATTAAAAAATATGACATTTAATAATCTAATTTTATGTTATTTATATATGTATCATTTAGCTGTTAGATAGTAGCTTTACTTTCCTTTCTGCCAAAGAAATTGAATTATTCTTATGTTATATGTTAATATTCACCAAGCAACAAAATCATCTTGTTTAATAGAATTATGTGTCTCAGATGCAAATCTTTATTTCTCGTTTTAGGACACTCACAAGATGAACTCCTATAACTTTTAAACTTTTTAAAAAGTTTCAGTTTGTCAAATATTATATTTGTAAATATTTAATGTGATGGTTATAAGATACCACAAAGAAGATCTAAAACTTGAAAGATGAATATTGTTTTAAAGTCTACATTTTTTTTCTTTTCCATTGTATATTGCTAGGGTAAAGACTATTGTTTAGAGGATTGTAGCTTCATTGAGCTAGGTAGCAAAAATGGCATGAGGAGCTGCCAGATGTGTGATTTGGCTGCTTTCATATCACCAATCTTGAGAAAATATAGAGAACAGAAGGTAAACACAATGTATGCAGAATTACTTTTGTGTACAAGCTTTGCCTTAATGAGGCAATGTCTGCATTTGATTATTTGGAAAGTTTTTTACATTTTTGACATTGTTAATTTTTTTTTTTTTATTTTCTGGAAACAATATTTCTTTTCATTTAGAAATTTTAGAAATGATTTTGTTGCCATTATATTGTGAGTATATGATTTGCTACAAAAGTGTTTTAGTTTTTATTTTTTATCCACCAGTAGACAGAAAAACAAAATTGCTAATCTTAAGAGGAACAGTGGTTATCTTTTTCATACCTTATCATTCTATGTGTTTGTTGCCCCTTTCTTTGGTAAATCCTCTGCAGAAATCTACCCACTCCTCCAGTGACTATATTTTGGGTTATTTTATTTCTCTGGAGTAGCAAATAGATTTCACACTGTTTTAATATATACATATGTACATGCATACATATTTTCTTGATAAACAATTAATTTTGATAAACTCAAAGTTCTGTAGTTCTCAACTTCATTGATGTCCTCTTTAAGCTCAGCAGTTCTCAAGGGGGAAAATGAGCCCATTTTGTGCAGATAACCAAACTTGATAGTGAAGGCCAAACATCTTTAACTGTCCACTTACTCATCAGACATTTATAAATAATCTCTTCTTAAATATGTAAAACACTGGACCAGGCACAGGGAAAGACAATAATGTAAATGATATCATCTTTGCTATGTACAATTCACTTTGTAGAATGTTATTTATATCCATAAATGCATAAATATTGAAATGGAAGTGAGGTCTTCTTTAGGTACATATATTTGTTAGGCCTATATATATGATGTATGATCTCCATTAGAACTCTATTGTAGCTATACTGTATTTCCTTAAGAGTATAAACTATGAAACATTAAATATAAATATTAGTTTGGTTTTTATCTTCCCATAGTAAAATAGTAGAGAATTTGGAAGCTTTCCCCGGTTCTCCCATCAAAGTAGCCAAATCTAATAAATCCTATTAAAAAAAAAAACTATCACAATTACCAATGACTGCTCCATAAAGACTTTGTTGATGATTCTAAAGCATAAAGATTATTCACTCCTCTGAAATTTATTGTGTTTGTTACATACCTCATCCACTTTGGCATTTAAGTTTTTTGCATGATTACTGATTAGTGATTTTATGTGTCTACATATTATCTTCCCAAATAAATCTTAAGCTACCTGAAGGCTGGTTGGCAACATATATTTATGTTTTATATCCCACACTGCCGAGCACAATTGGACAAATCCTAGAGATGTTGAATACGTTCTGGTGTAATATTATATGGAGTCCAGTTTTTTGTGGGGAGGAGCAAGGGCAAACCATAAATGCAGTTATATTTACTTTTTCTGGAGCATGTGATTGCAATAGTTTTTTTTTTTGGTAATAATCTGCTGCTCTTACATATGTACTCAGAATTTGCATAGCACTTCAATGTTGTTTGGATTTGAGGGTTAGAGTTTTGCTTAACTGATTTTCTTTTTTATGATGAAGAGTTCAATTGGCGCAGATAGAGGTAGCTATTAGGAAATTACTGTGGTAAAAAAATGTCAATGAAATGTAAAAGAAAAGAAATGCATCCCTTTACCTCTATTCTAACATTTTCCACGCAGATTTTTTTTTTCTTGTAGCCTCAACTGAATTCTTTCTGGTGGGTAGCTTGTACTCATGGGACTGAGTGGATAAATGTTCTAAAGCACTATGTAGGGTCTGTCAATAAAAAGAAAGATGTGAAATAACCAGCAATCACAAGCTGCCACCAAAAATGGCATGCTGTATGCCATTCATTTTACTGACAGCCACAACAGGTCACACATTCCTGTCATTATCGAAAACAAATTTCTATTTGGTTGTGTTCTCATCAGTAGTGTTATGAAAAATAAGTAAAATATTTGATTTGGATTACTACATGGAAAGTGAGAATAATTGAACTCTACTCTCCCTTGTGCCTAAATCACTGTAGGTAATAAGATAGCTTCTCAGTTAATCACATTAACTCTTTCAGGTCACCAAGGCATTTCTTGCGAGGGGAAATTTCTTTTATAAGTAAAAAAAAAAAAATGTTTTGACTATATGTAATTTGGGTTAGTTTGAATTTGTAGGAAAAAAACTAGCATTAATCCAGTTCATTTAATACATAAGGTACTCCCTTGGAATAAATTAGGTATTTAGGGAAGTATATGAGCTCTTTGAGGCTCTTAATGTACAATTTAGCAAATGACTTCTACACTCTACAAAATGCCACCCTAGTGATCAGAATGTGCTAATATACCCCTAAAATGTCCAATGTACTTTGAGGGAGTAGAGCTTACACAGTGGCACAATTAAGCTACATTTTAATACTTAATGGATTCTCTTGTCTATAGTGACCTCCCAGGTTCTCTTCCAAGTATAAAGATTCTACTCACTAGGGTAGGGTTGCCACACTAATGCAACCTTGGTGACTTGAAAGAACAAAAGACTTAAAAGAATAATTTTATGAAAAGTTAAAACCAAAGCAGGGAACTTATGGCATAGTGGTAAATGGTGCTTTTGTTCTTCATGCCCTGGAAAAAAAATTTTTTTTAACCAAAACAAAACTACTCATGCTATATGTACAGTAATTTGTATTTTTCAGAGGCACCTTATATCCATTATCTCATTTGATTCTCCCATCTAATTTGTAGAAGAGAACACAGGCACTATTTATCCTATTTTTTGAGAAGGAAATTGAGGCAAAGCATAGTTAAGTTGTTTGCCTAAGATCACACAACTTATTTAAGAAAATTGAGACTATTTAAAGGTTCTGATATGTTTAAGAGTTTATATTTAGGGAATTTATTTTTATTACAGCCATGCAGTGATCAAGGGCAGAAGACTATTATTTTCTTTGCTGGGCAAAAGAGAGAAGAGAAGGAAGTTCATTTATGATTAATTGTCTATTTACCTACATCCTAGGGATGTGGTGGGGTTTCATACTTTTGTGGTAACATAAAATGGGGAAATTATCTGAAGCTCCCTTAGGGAAAAACATTGCAAATACAAAATAGTTATTATTGTGAAGCCAGCTGTCTTGTAGTGGAAGAAGTTATAACAGGAATATAGGAGATTCTAATATTGAGTTCTAATCTTGGCTCTATCTCAAGAGTATTATTACCAAATAGTTCTTTGAGATCTATTCACATTAACAAATAGATTTCTTTAAAATACAATGTATTATGAAAGTAAATATTTTACTCTTAGATGCATTGTCTAGATTTTTTTTCTTTTAATGTATGTCCAAATCATGATCTTCATATGTGTATTCAGGCAATGGGTGATATTCATGTGATTAAGAGCACAGGTTAACATAGTTTTTGATGGTTTACTGTATAAAACTTCTAATCCATGGAAGAGGAATATTTAAGTAGTTTGCGTGTTTGATCTTACTTGTAGAACAGGTTTACATGAAGTTGAATGGATTGTACCCTGAGGTAAAACTCTTGCCCTCACTCTTAACATTTCTTCCACTGCTTCCATATTCTCCTTAGGAATAGCTGTTGGTTTATATGTTGTTCAAGTTCTTAGTGATGTTGATACCTAAAGAAAGTTTGTTTTTGCCTGCTTCTCTATATATCAGGTAATAGACAAGCCTGAAGATAAACTAATTTTGAAAGAACATTTAAAACAAACAAAATTTAGCCATTTAAAATACAGTGAACAGTGTTTGTGTTAAATCTCAGAACTAGAATTAATTTCTGAGTTCAAATCTGGCCTCAGATGCTTACTAGTTTTCCTGGGGTATCCTTTAACCCTGTTTGCCTCAGTTTCCTCTTCGGCAAAAATAAGTCACCCTGGGCAAGTCTCTTAAGCATTAACCAGTTTTCTCTTCTGCCAAAAAAAAAAAAAAAAAAAGAGCTGAAGAAGGAAATGGTAAACCACTCCAGTATTTTTGCCAAGAAAATCCCACATGCGGTCATAAAGAGCTGGACACAACTGAAAGATAAGCTGTTTGATAGCTATAGAATCTTTTTTTTTTCTTTTGCTGTAGTTTGAATAATACTAGTGAACAAATGTAAGCAAAAATTCCACGAAGTAATCAATCTCTGACACCAATCTGTCATTTGAAGAAAATTCTTTCATTTCTTTCTTCTTGTTTTTTATTTTATTTTATTTTACTTTAAAATATTTTGGTAAAAAATATTTTAGGTTGCTTCAAATAATATGAAAGTTGACATGAGTAACTGCAGACAGTTAAGGATTTATTACTGTGTCTTGCTATCTAAATGGCATATCAGTTCAGAGCAACTGTAACAGGCCATCACCTATAAAGCTATGGAATTTTTGGCTGGGCTCCATTGTCATTCTGTTTTACTCCTTCCTAAAAATATTTTAAATTTTTGAATAGGGTGATAATGGCTTATTGTTATTCATTGATCTGGTTTCTTTTTTAAATGTAGTTTCATCAAACTTGTATGGTTTACTAGAAACCTTGGAAATTAATAGACTTTAAAAAAAATTCCCTTTATATGTTGTACCAACATTACATCTTACTATTTATCTGGTCTAGACTATGTGGGTTGGAGTCACCAAATAACATATCAGATTATTAATCATAAAAAGGTCTTTGAGAATATAAACATGTGTAGGAGTTTGGAAAATAGCTTATCCTAAAAACATTTTAAAATTTTCTAATTATAGAAATATTTATCCTATCCATGCCAATGTTTTGTATAAATCCTATGTAAAAATTTTATCATTTGAAAAAGCATTGGTGATATGAAGCATATGACAAACTTCATTTCCCCATAAAATCCAGGATTATTGTTTTATGATCTGTATTTTCATATACCAAGTTTTCTAAATGGTAAGTTTGGAGATAACTTCTTTTATGTAGTGAACTAAATTAAAAAGAACAACTTATTTTGACTTTTCTTTCAGTTTTAGCTAAGTAGAATGTTAGCTAATCATTCTATTTAGCTTTACATAGTAAAAATTGAACAGGTGGTTTGGATTGAGGAAATAAAATAAGCTTTATTATTATAGACAAGGAAAATTCTTTTCCTATTACACATTACTTGGACAGAATAAAATAGACAGCTCATGCTGAGAAACCTGAAACTCAGAATGCAACAGTTAAAAAGCAGACAATGGATTCAGTAGTGATTTAGGAATTGACTTCAGCAAATTACAATGAACTATTAACTTGGGATACTAAAAAGGAAGGACTGATCAGTTTGCTTTCAGTTTTGAAAGTCATCTTATAATTTGAGTATGCAGATGGCTTCATCTTTCTGATTAAACTTTGTCAACTGGGTTTTCTAGTGGTAAATGTACCCCTAAAGGACATGATTTTCTTTTTTTTTTTTATCTTTTTTTCTAAAGCTAGAAACTATTTTCTTTTTAAATCATAATTTTTGTAAAGTAGAAAGACATAAAATAATGTTTCTGTGGCTATAGGAAACATTTTAATATCTGCTTAGAATTCTTTTCAAATACAAATGTTTAGGTCTATATGTCTTATTTAAAAAAAATACCTGCTTTAGGCTATAATTTTAAAGGATATTATTCTAATTCATAATGACAGTTATAACTAGATATTCATCACAAATATAAAGTGAAAAGCATTTTAAAAGTTTAAATTAATTATGTAATAATTGCTTTACAATTCATAGTAAAAAAATACAATGGGCATGAAGTTCTTGTTCTCAACATTTAATTCATTTCAAAAAGTAAGAAAGTCCCTTTCAAAGAGTTGTTCTAGACATCACAAACAAACAATTCTGATGTGTTTGTATGCTTTACTGTACAAAGTTCTTGACAGAAAGGAGTTTTCCACATTATATTCAACATCTGACTGCATACATGTTGGAAAATATCCAGAATTTGGCTTTGCAAGGACTGTTACTTCCTAGTTGTGCCACTGAAATTAAGATCAACTCCCTTGAGAAGACAATTGAATTAGCACAGCATGCTTTAAGCACAATGAAAACAAACTAACTAATCTGGGTTACTACCTTGCTTAGAACTTTAAAAAGTGAAATTACATATACAGCCACTGGCTTCAATAAGCAATATTTTTTCTGTTCAAATTGAATTCAGTAGTTTCCTTTTCTTTATGATGTATATCATTTTTAGTTTTTCACATGTATGGGATCAGCTAATGTTTTATTTTTGGGGGTTTTTTTGTCCCAAAAAATCATCACAATTATATTTTCTTTCCTCATTTTCCCTCCCTTTTCAACATTTTAATAAAATAGAAATATGTTGACCAGTAAGAATTAAACATAACTGTTTCTGCAGAAACCAAATAACTTTGCCAATTGCCCTTATGTATGGTATGCTTTTTAACATAAAGAGGACAGTCGCACCATATCATTAGCAAACAAATAATAACCACTCAGACATGAAGAAGTATTAAAAGACAAGAAGATTTGGGGATGAAGACAGCAGAAATAATAGAAATTTGCAGAAGGGCTGTTGTTCTATCTTGTAAGGAATAGCTAGAAAATTAGATTAATCAAGGAGCAGACATTCGGAAGAAAGTTTGTGTGAATGCCTGACAGTCTTGCTCTTTCCCTCATTTCAAATGTTGGCAGGGTAGCAGGCAGCTCCAAGGGAAATGTGCTCCTTTCATACTTGAGTAATTGATGAATTGTATGCAATATGCAAATGAGAATCCATAAATCTTATGAATGACAGCTTAATTTATGTGAGCCTTAATGAATGCAGGATTAGATTTTAATTAAATATCCTCAAAGGCACCCTGAGTAGTAGGTTTTTTTAGGCCTTGTTTTTTTGAAGACTTGTTTCACATGCAATGCTTTTTATGAAAGTAGAAAATCAGGCAAAGAACTTGGAAATGTTCTTACGTTTTAATGATAAGCATTGTTCTGTTTTGTAGAGAAAAACAGCAGTTCAACTGATAATAAATATCTAACAGAATAGTTACAGATCTTTATTTTCTTAACTTTGTACATATTTCACTCAATTTGATTACCTTTAATTGATGCCAGGTCTAGATATCATGTGTTATTTTTTAATTACAAGAAAAGTTATTAAACTTTACCAAAAATGCTCCGTAGCTGAAGAATTGTTTATTAAAAGATTTGATTGGAGAGATAAACATTTTAAGGATTAAATTTAATTTGAATAAAATAAGTTCTTCCTACCCTTTTTTTCAAAATTGCCTCTCTAGACAATACTTAATGAGATCTGCTGATAAATAAGACTTTTTCAAATATAATATTTAATAAGAACAATATCATAGTAAAATTAGTCTGAAATAATGTATACTCTTGTGGAATAATTAATCTTAATTAACTCTAATATCTCAGAGAGATTAACTTTAACTTAAAGATAGATACCTTGTAACTGCTCATATATTTTGCTTTCTATATGAATATTGATGCACATTTACATATGAATATATATACATGTGTAGTCTTTCTTTACTTCTGTACATATTTGTATGTATATGTACACAAACACATATATATACAGATGTATATATTTATACTCACACATATGTATTTGTAGATGTATTTATTTATATATATGTACACCTCTTTGTCAGGAATCAGTCTTTTCAGGAGATAAACTCAAGTCATAGAAGTAATTTCCAAAAGTCATTGTTGATATGGTAGCAAATTCATCTCAATTTTACCATGTAGGATAAAAATACTCTTTCCTCTTGCTTTTGAGTAAAACTACATGTATGTGAAAGTAAGTAGAAACTTGTAAATTGATATGTTATGCAACCTTTCCTATCTTCAAGTGGTTTTATATACAATACATGCCCACACACAAATCTAGGAAGGATTTTGTAGTTTTGCTAAGATGCATATTCACTTCTGTTTTATAGTACAGAATCCTAATTTCTGATCAGGATTGTATATCCAAACAAAGATACAAGCACACACAGTCTTATCTAATGACCTCCATATATAAAATATGTACTTTCCATAACTAAAAGAGCTAAAGAAGAATGCATGACTATGTTTATCTCTTTCCTAAATTCTATGTAAACATCTATTTTTGAATATAGTATTAGTCCAGAAGTCAGAAAAGTAACACTTTACTTTTAATAGATTCGAGATTAGTCCATTATTTAAACTGCTCTAGCTTTTCTATCTGTAAAAATGGACATAGCAAAAACTTAATTCTTGATCCTCATTATGAGCAAGTTTCATTAATTATCTAATCAAAATATAATTGGATAAAAAAATCTCTAAATGAAAATGATAGAAAAATTTTGGTTGTTAGAATTAGAATTCAACATAATGAAGCCTGATAGTGATTTAAGAATTTCATTTCTTTAGATCTTATTTTTATTTGATTTGTCATAATATAATACAAAAGCACTGAAAAGGGGGGCAGTGTAATTCTGAAGATTTTTTTAAAGTATTTTATTTGGAAAGAATGGAACTTTGATTTTATCTCAAAGCTTCCTTTAATTTAATGCCACAGCAATGCTTTAGATAGACATAATTTTATGCAGAGATGGATTTGCAGATTGCAATAAACTACACAAAGAAACCTTCAGACTCAGAAACTATTCTATTCTGTAAAGATAAAATCAGGCTTTAACTTAACTATGTCTTAAATACATAACAGGATTCTCAAATGAACTTAATTCTCTCTCCATAGGTGAGGGACAGGTACCTTTTGTAGCATTTGTGTAACTAATGGTTACCTATAAAGCTTTGAAATCTTAAAACAGAAAGATAACACTCTCTTTAGATGAGTTTGGAAACTGGAATGCTATCATGATAAACTTGGCATCTATTTTCCATTACTATCAACATTTAATGTCTTTCTTTTCTTATCCTAAACTATGGGTATTCAAAATATAACAGTGAAGTTATTCTTTTAAAACTTGGATTTTTTTTTTAATGATATCATCTTCTTATTAGTGTTTGCCCTTTCTTGCTGATTTACTTGTTAGTATTTTGGGGGTATTTTCTGCTCGACCTATTTCATTTTCACAATGTTTTAAAAATAATTGCTGTTTAAAACACTTTTTTTACAATCCCCAAAGGTACTGAATGAATAATTTGGTAACTAATGACATGCTTTGCTGTTTGTAATATCCCTTGTTCAGTAGTTCTGCAGTGATATACGCGTGGTTTTGCAATTGCAGATGGGGATTGTTCTGGAGAATTGTTTGCTCTTCTATATGTTTAGAAGTGTGAGTCAGTAGTGATAATATTCAATGTGATTGAGAGAAATCTTTAAATGGAACATGGATGAAGAAATATCAATAGACTCTTTTTAACTTTGAATTTTTCATCGTTATTAACCATAATCAAATGTTGGAAGAATAAAATACCATTCAATTTTCTTCTGAAGTTAACTCTGATAGAACTAACACAGGACTTTAAAAAATTAACGAAAGGGCAGTGGAAGATGTTTTAATGAAAATTCATGTTTTTTTCTACTTAGAAATTTTAAGTAAGCAGTGACTTCTTTACTGTCTTATGAAGATATATTAGCTTTGGGAATTGTAAGAGACACTTCACAAATGTTATAAGCTAGCAAAATTTCTGCAAATCCAAAATATTGTAGATAATTGTTTGACTTTGAAGAAAATTAGGAGAAAATAAGAAATTCAGTTTGGTGATAAATACCTCTGGAGCATTCCAGTAGGAACTTCACAGGTGATTTGAGAATTGAATTACAGATTATAGGAGATAATGTTTAGATTTTGCTTATTCAACTATGTCTAGTTGTAATCATTTAAGACTGTACAGTGTTCATTTATTGGACAATTCATTGCTAGTCTAACTCAAGTATTGAGAATCATCCTCAATCAATAAGAAAATATTTTATATACTTAGAAGAGGAACTTTTTAAAATACAAAATTATTTATTACTTGACCTCACTAGAACAATCATAACTATGAATACTTCAAGGGAAGCAGCAGAGTTAGTTCTTACTTCATTAGAAATTTTTTTCCCAGATGAATTAAGTCCAATATAATTGATCCTAAATCAGAAATGCTTAACCTTTTTGGGGATTGTTGTCTCCTTTGAAGGCTTTGGTGAAGTTCTAGAGCCTGTCTCACAATAATGTTTTTAAATTCATGAACCATACATAGGATTACCAAGGAAATCAATTATATTGAAATTCAGTTTACAAACACATATATGCTTGTATGTGTATGTGTATGTGTATGTATATATATATATATGTATATATATACACATATGTAAACATATGCATATATGTGCCCACATATTTATATATTCATGGATCCTTGATTAAGCATACCTGCCTTAACTCGTTCTTCGAACATTGATATGGCCTATCTCTTTTTTGCTACATCTAAGAATTTATGGAAGGTAATATAAAAAAAAAGGACTTATTAAACATAATCCCAAATTGGGCCAATCAAATTACTGAGATAGAGAGGAGAGGAGCAATAAAGATTTATCAAAATAATATTATGCTTCCTCAATATAAAGAATCATCATGATCATGAACTTGAAATCAAATAATAAGCCAACTTACAGTGTGGATTTATAGTGAATTACTATAAATCCACTATTTGTAGTAATATAGATTTTTAAAATTTTTATTTGGAAAGAATGGAACTTTCATTTGCTACGCTACATATATATATATATATATATATATATATATTTCCTCTTTTTGAAATGGTAACATTTCTTAAAAGGTAAAGATGATCCTTGACTTTTATGACACAATATCTACTTAATGCTTAATTGTCTTAATTTTTATAGGAATTTAAATTTTTTTATTGTAGATGTAATGATTAAGAAAAGAAGAAATATTCTATTAATGATTAATTCACTTATTAAGTCATGATGAAAAGCCTTTCTGAAAGTTCTAATTTATGGAGGAGTTCTGTTCATACTGCCCCAGAAATTTAACTTGAGCATATTTTTAAGAATACTCATGAAAAAAGAGTTGAACAGAATAATATAATATTTACAACTTTTAATTACTTCTTAAAATGCTCAGATCTTACATTTCTAGGAACATAAAAATAATGATTTAGAAAAATCCTAAATACATTTTACAACAAATAATAAATATTTATGTGTTCAATATCATGGTATTATATCTACTCTTAATTGAGCTTTCTTTTCAAAAAACGATAATTTCTTGAAAACAGCAAGACTGGTAGAGGAAGGATTTTTATCAATTATCATTTTTTGGGGGGAGCCATATTTTTATATAGATATAATACTTTGAGGCACTAGTGCTTATTCCATTTTGATGCTTAATAAATGATATTTGATTGGATTGGTTTGGATTCAGTATCATAAATTAAGATCCACAAATGATTTTTTTAAAGCATCATTGCTACCTCCCATTAAGTCTGTAACTGTACAGGGAAAGTTTGTGTTTGATAAAATGATCAATTTTTATCATTACCTTTGTGATGAATAGACCTGAAGAGGATTGAAAAATAACACTTGTTGAATTGTCCCTAAATGAATAGAAATTGAGGCAAAAGGGACTAGGTTTTCTGATATTTGTATTGATCTTCTAACTTTTAGAATTTTGCTGGTTTTTTTTTTTTAATTCAACAAATGCAAATTACAAGTTGTGGTAGAAGTACTCTCAGAATCTAACAAATTAAATGTAAACAATATGTATTGTCTGTTTAATATGTAATGTTCATTGCTGCCAGTCTTTTACCATTATAGAAATAATTTCAAGTGAAAATGATTTAATAATAATAGTCACATCTTCCAAGGAACATTATTTCCAATCCCAACTCCATTAACAAATTCTATCATGATAAGCATATTGTTGGAAATTTATAAACACTTAGGTACTTGGATGTACATAATTTTACACTATTAAGAGTTTATATTATTGGAAATGATATTCAAACGTTTTACTTCTTTCCAATATGTATATATGCATATATATATATACATATATATATATTTGTATGTATATGTATGTGTATGTATATGTATGTATGTGTGCATATGTGTATATGTATATATACACATAAATATTTAAACAACAAAACATTGTTTTTGCTAGTGACATATCCAATTTTAAATAGATCAGAACTAGAAAGAAAGCTCAGGACCAACACACAGTTTTATTTTTCTAACTGTCATATAGTATTATTACTTTAACTTTCTTCTAATAATGTTTGGGAATAAAAATAAAACCAAACAAATAACAACAACAACAACAAAAGATTGCCATTCACCTATAAAGTTGCTAACTGAAGCCACTAAAAAAAGATGATCTTAATCTAAGCAAAGCCCATATAATTACAGAATTTGGAATATCCTTGGTTACCAAATGAGTCAGTCACTTTTAAACATTTGGCCCTGTGATCCACAGCCCTCAGTAGATGAAAATATGTTCGTCTTTTACCTCCCCTAGTGATAATTATAATTGTATTGTTGGATCACATTTCTTGACTCTTGTATAATTTAGCTCTGTCAGCATTAATCTCTTGGCTGTTCACATCCGTGGAACTAAATGTCTGCTTAATATGATGTAGGTTAGGTGGATGTCATACTGGTTGGGGAAAAACAATGAAAAAATTTACTGTGGTATTAGGCAAATGTATTATGAGGGCATCGGGCATAATATCAGAACATTTATGCTACACTGGGATCATGTTTTATGACTTCCTTGTCTGGAAATGGCTTTTCACCTGTTACAGCATGGAGTATCGGGGTGAATTTGTTGCCAGGGTATCTGTAGGTGACTCTTGGTTTCTCATTTATTTTACCTAATGTCATTAGTATTGTTTGTTACAAAGTAAAATATTTATAACAGGAAACAGCTGTGGAACAGTAATAAAGAATACTTTTCATAAAGCAGATTTACATTATCCTTTCAGGATCTGATAACAGTCCCATTTATCTGGGTGTAAGAACATTCTGACAGGTGTGAGGGATAACTGATTGATATAAACTCACTACTGCATGAAAATGAACCTTTTGATAAAGACATCTTAGTTAGACCTGATAAGTAAAGTACAGAGAACATAACTGTCTGCTATTATGTATCATTTTATTACCTTTATGTTGATCTTGATCTTTTAAATGGATAGTAAAGCACTGACAAAAGATGACTGAAAATAGACATTTATATAATGTACCTTTAGCAGGAGGGTGATCCTTAGATCAAGGACAAGTTAGCAGGCAAAGGATTCATATTTCACTCGAATACAAGGAGTATTCTCTGCAGAATGTAAAAAAGCAAAATACTATAGTGTGTTTTTGGAACATTTTTTATAACTTTAATCCAGTGAGGCAAAAACATTTGTTGAGTAACCCATGGAGGGATAAATCCTATAATAGATACTATGAGGTAATGGCCATATAAGAAGTCACCCTCTAATTTGGACCTCAGAGAGATTATAAACTAACTGTGAATAGGTACAATACAAATGTGACAAAGACATGAGACTTTTTGAAAAGTTATATAAGTGTAAGTTATGTCACAAAAATAGAAGTACAGAAATGATATTGATTGAAGGAGCAATCAAAGTGTAATTAATCCTGGCAGTCTTCCTGGAGGCAATGCTGTGCCAAGTTTTGAAGGAAAAGCAAGAGAAAAGAATAAAGCAAAGGGAAATCTCAATAAGTGGAATGGGTGGGGTAATGAATATGCTAAGAAGCTTCTGTAGAGAAGATAGCATATAATTCTAGAAGCAAGTCGATAATATGGAGTATAAAGGGGTAAGGGAGGAATATAAGGTGAAGAGCTTTAGAATTCAATGTGAAGTAGGGATCACTTGATAGAAAGCATTTTTTAAAATATGAGTTGGCATGTAACCTTTCCTAGGCAGTTTATTCCAACTTTTAATTTATTCAATCCCCTATGGTGTTGACATTGATAGTAAGGATGATGATTTTGTATGTGGGGGGGGGGGTGTAGGGGTGTGTGTGGGGGGAGTGTTTGGGGGGAGTTGTGATTTTTACTGAAATCACATTTCAGTAAAGAATGAATTATTAGGGGAGCAGAAATGGTGATAGGGAGTATATTTCTACCTTAAAAAAAAAAAACTAAAAACTTAAAGAATAACTATTAAAAACTAATTGTGAACAATAGCCACACAAAATGAAGAATAGTACAATTAGAAAAGAAAGGAGTGGGGGTACTTGGAATCAAAAGCACTGTGAAATAGTACTAAATAGTACTGGGCAAGGAATCAGAAAAGCAGAATGTCAATCTTGCTTCCATTATTTTTAACAATATCAATTTGAGTAACTATTAACCTTTCCAAGCCTCGGTTTTACTGATGCTGCAAAAATGGGTATTGTAGCATATATCCTGATCACTTCACAGGGCTTAAAAAGATGTTTTAAGGTAGTATGGTTTCTAGTAAAACAGAAAGAAGGGGCTAGACTTGATTTATACATAAAGTAAAGCAATGTGTCATTTGGCATAGAGTCCTAGAGTTGAAATACGCTATATGCTTTCTTATTTTCATGCCATAAAATGATGAGGTTGGACTTGACTTTTAAAATCCTTTCTAGCTAGTTATCTCTAATTCTATGATCATTATAATAAGGCTACTTTCCCTAAATCTCTGTCTTCTTCGATCATTATATTAAGACTCAGAATATATTATTTGGGGGGAGGGGGCGGAATATGATTTCCCAAATTGCAAATATTTTCTTTCTTTTGTGACCTCTCTTGTTTTATAATATTTAATGTTACTTTCATTAAGTAATTTCAGACATGTCTTAGTCTTTGTGATCATATTTTTAGTTTTTTTGACAAAGACACTGAAGTGGTTTGCCATTTCCTCCTCCAGCTCATTTTGCACATGAGGAAACTGAGGCAACAGGGTTGTTACTTGCTAAAGGTCCCATAAATAGTCACAATCTGAAGTCAGATTTTAATTCAAGCTTTGTTGACTAGAGACCTGTTGCTCTAACCACTGCACCATCTAGCCATCACACTATACTATTCATGCGTCTTCCATATTGTAATTTATAATATAAGGTCATTGATTCATAACTAGAACAGACCTTAGAGAGCCTTGAGTTCAATAACTTTCCTTTTATAGATAAAGAAATTGAGACACAGGTTAAGCGAATTACCTAGAGTCACAGAATTAGTACAAGCCTGAAATGAAATTGGAATAGAGGGTTTTCTGACTCTATTTAGTGTCCTATCCACCTTGGAATATTTATTACATTTATGTTTTCAAATGCACAGGTCTTATATTCTAAAGACATGAGCTATGGTTCCAGTCCCACCATGTTCTGGTCTGGACAATTCACATAAGCAGTCTGAGATTTAGTTTCCTCATTTAGAAAAAACAAATAAACACTTTGGATTAGGTGATCTCAAAGGACATTCCATCTCTAAATCCTGTGAACTCTGAATCTTAAATTATTAGACCCATATGGATAGAGATTGTTTCACTTAGCTTTATAGATCCTTTAGGAACTTACAGAGAAACTCTGTTCCTTATATTAGGTCTACAACATATTGTTTAAACTTAGTGGGAAACCAAATATAATTTAAAGACAAAATGTAAAAGTGCTAATGGATAATAGAACTAATAGATTCATCTTTACAAAATTATCCCAGAATAATTTGCTGTTACAGACTAAAAAAATAAATGAAACGCTTCTAATCCTTAACATTGAGATATCAAAAATTCTGGGAGTCTAACATGTATTATTAACTCTGGTAAAATGCATATAGGTATATGTGGGTGTAGTAATTATATATGTAATTATACATACACTCATGCCCGTCCTTGCAACATCTGAGAGACCTTGTTTTCATTTCTGGTCACCACCTTAGCAAACTAATCAATGAGGCATGAACTGCTATCTGCAGTGAGAGAAATGAAAAATAAACCAGAGATAATCCCTCAGTTAAAAGGTTATTCTGTGTGATAAAAGCTATTTTGTTAATTTATTTACTTACTGGTACAGTGAGATAAAGTGAAGGAACAATTAGGGAATTCTAGTTGAAAGGATTTTAAAGGGCACTGATGACTTAATATTTTATGTTATTTGATTGACACAAGCAAATTTTTAAACTAAAATTTTTTATAGCATACTAAAATCTTTGTTGTTTGCATTTGTATTCTTCTGTATTTTAAATCCTATTTAACCTTATACACAATGTAATTATTTACTTCCAAGAAGTCATTAGAATTTCAGCAGTTCAGCCATAAAAACTGGTCTTATTTGTGTTTAATGTGATCTTCAAATGTGGGATATTCTTTGTAGCTTTAGTAAAACCTTGATATATTTCCAAATTTCCTCATTGTTGGATCAGAGATTTAAAGACAGGGAAGGATTTTAGAAGTGATCAAGTATAATCCCATCATTTTGTATTTAATAAAACTGAGTCTCAGAGAAGTTGTGTGAATTACTCCAAATCACTGAGTTAGCAAAGAACAGAGTTAGGTCTTGATATCAGATCATGTGACTCTAGGGGCAGGGGCAGGTAGGTGGTACAATGGATAGAGTGCCAGACCTGAAATACAGAAGACATGAGATTTAAGTCCAGACTCAGGTAAATACTAAATGTGTTATCCAGGACAAGTCATTTAACACTGTTTCCCTCAGTTTCTTCATCTGTAAAACAAACTGGAGAAGGGAATGGCAAGCCAGTCCAGAATATCTGCCAAGAAAACCCCAAATGGGTCACTTAACAGTTGGACATGGCTTAAAAAACGATTAAGCGATAACAACTTGTGTCTTTAGTTCCAGAACTCTCTATTGCTTGGCAATTGCTTATTATTACATTTAGTATACAATGCCTTTGTTTTTTACCTAACAATATTTGTTAGATATTTTAAAATTAGGCAAGTTATGTGATCCATATAGAAGAGAGTCTCTACAACTGAGACCACAAAATTAACTTTGAGATTTAAATTTTCTGGGTTAACCTTCATTTTTATTTATCCACTTCATTTTTATATGCTATAATAATATGCTATTATTATACACAGAGAGGACAATACTGTTCAAGCCCTAGGATAAATTAATTTTGGTTGTTTGTGTGTTTATGCTTGTAATTGTCATTCCATGCTATCTGCTCTATTCCCCTTTGTGAAAAAATACATACTGAATGGCCAAATTCGAGGGTCTATGTTTGGGGAAAAATAAGCTAATTGTCCTCAGTTACATTAAAACCATGATTTTGGTGCTTTCACTAATACAATGTTTTAACTGAGATAATCAGTTTATATTTGCTTTCACTTCAACAATAGTCATTACTTAATTTCTCACAGAAAGCTACCATTTTCTCCTTTAAAATATTATGTTCACTCTTTTCTTTCCATCTTCTCTAAAATCACCCTAGCCCAGCTTTAAATTATCTTTTACCTTCTTGATCCCTCCTCCTAGGGTTGGCCCCTACCAATCCACTCTATATATTATAATCAAAACAATTTTCCTAAAATATGGCTTTATTATATTATTGTCCTGTTTTTCTGATGGTTGCCAAACCTAGGACAAACCCATATACCTGCCTTTTTAAGACCACCATAATCTGTCCCTGCATTTTTCAAAGTCATTCTTCCTATAGTATTTTCAGATTTAGAACTTTATTTACCTTTAAAAATTCCATGTTCTTTATAAATCTCTTCCTAATCAGTTCAAGGCATAGTAGTAATTTAATTCCTTGTACACATGTTGAAACTGCTTATTTGTTTTGACAAATAGCATAATGTATGTGATATGGTGTGGTGTAATGAATAGGCTGGACTTGAAGTCAGAAAGATCTTAGTTCAAATAATTCTTCTAACCCTTACTGGATATGTAATCATGGACAACTTCTTTGTGTCCAGATTTCCTCATTTGTAAAATGGGGACAAAAATAGCTGTAGTACCTAGCTCAAAAAGTTCTTTTAAGTTTGAGATCATGTATATAAAGCACTTATCAAAGTCCAAAATACTATGTAAATTTTATTATTATTATCATAATTGTCATTATGATCACCATCATCATTATGATGTTGAACTCTTACAACCAAGACACATCCCAACTCTTCGACAATTTAGAAGTTAAATCTTGGAGAATTTTATGAAACTTAGTGGCTAAGTGGTTTTCATCATTCAAAGAAAAGATTCAATCTCTTAAGTATAACACTATTTTCTATGTCATGCCCACTTTTCCCAAGTAAAAGGGGAACACATATTTTCCACTCTTTTTTAAAATTGTTTTATATATGTTAGTATAGCTTATTTAAAGAAAGGTGTGAAATTTCATAATTATTTTATTTGTATCCTCCATGTTTTTGATCACGTAGTTGCTGTTTGGCAAATGCCTAGATTTGGGGATGAGTTAACTATCTTAGAAGCACATTTATGTTTTCTGAATAAAGACAGTGACAGATCCTATTCTTCCAATAGGATTTTAACTATACAGAGTAAAGATAAAAAGAATCTTCCAAATTTGGAAATCTCCCAAATCTAAAACAGTCACAGAAGTTTTGATAAGACACATAGTCAGTATTCTATATTTGAGCTTTTCATTGCCTGTCACACTTTAAAAAAAAAGATTCATTAAACATCCAAATCAACAATTCTTAGCTTTCTATTTAGTTTTCTGTTTAAATCACTAAATTCCTGTAAATTCCTGGACAATGATTTTTTTGTCTATTAGTGAATTGTATTTAACACTAACAGCAGAATTAG
Source organism: Antechinus flavipes (assembly GCF_016432865.1). Lineage (NCBI taxonomy): Eukaryota > Metazoa > Chordata > Mammalia > Dasyuromorphia > Dasyuridae > Antechinus > Antechinus flavipes. The sequence goes on along the minus strand of NC_067400.1, from coordinate 115,666,732 downwards.
TAGCTGCAATCAAGTACTGTCTTGTGGAAATCCCTTTATTGGGACCAATGTTTACTTTGCTATTATTGGTGAGAGAACTTGCTTCATCAGTACAGACTCAACCTATCCAAGCTTTCTTATTCTGTGTGACTTGTCTATAGCATACTATATATTATGACATTGTACCTCTCATAACTTGTTTACATTCTGTTTGTAAACAATAAAATTACCAGTTCCTGGCCCAATGGCTCAAATTTTCTTTGTTTCTAGGCAAACTAACAACTAGTAATGAAACTTCCATTTTTTTTTCTTTCCTTCTTCCTTAAGAATGATATCATACTTCTTCACTTCAAAGATGTACATTTCTGCCCTAGGCTCTCTTCTTCAATATACCTTTTCCCTTTTCCCTTAATGATTTCATCTACTTCCATGATTTAATTTATTAACTCTATGACATGATTAACAAATACATCTTTCCATTCTTATCCTTTCTCCAGAATCTGCTGAACGTCAACCTAGATATTACACTTAATCCTAAAAATCAGTATTTCTAAAACTTAATGCATCATCTTTCCAATATTTCTTTTGTTCTGTTAATGAATGGCACCATTATCTTCAAAGGCAGTATAGAATAGTAAAATAAGTTCAACTATGGCTGGCATCAGAGGCCTTGGATGAAATCTCATTCTGCTTTTTTCTATCTTTCTGTATCACATTTTTCTCAACTATAAAATGAGGGAGTAGACTAGATTACCTCAAAGGTCCCTTCCTGCTCAAAATCTATCACTCTCTCATATATCCCATAAAATAACTTTTGAGTAACTCACTCCATATATACATATGTGTGTGTGTGTGTGTGCATAATATGTTTGACTTCTTTCATTGTAATTTCCCTCACATTTGTTATCTCTTAACAATTTCTACTGTGACCACCAAGTCCCTTCTTGTCTATACAATTGTATATCTTAGCAATTTTCTTTTCTTCTGTTTTCATTATAACCTACCCAATTTCATGTTATTCCTTTATTAAAACAAAACAAATAAAACAACAAAATCAAAAACTCTTTGTTATCTCTACCATGCTTGTTGAATAAAATATAAACTTGTAGAACTGGCTTTCAAAATCTTCTAAAATATGATTCCATCTGCACATTCAATATTATCTCATTTAGGCCCTTTGACATTTTCTATATTCCATCTAACCTGAACAACTTTTGATCACACCTTTTCTTGATCGGTTCTCTCCTGTGCCTGTTCCTCTTCATTTATTAATCTTCTTTTTCATCTACAGATGTTCTTTCAATCTACAAAAATCCATTACATACTTTTGTATTTGCATGGGTTTCTATAAGTAGACCTTTACAAAGCCCTTAGATGAAACTTAGAATGCCCTCTTCAAACATTTGTATAGTTTATTTTTCTTATTTTGCCAAGTATCTCAGGTTATTTTGATTCTCATCATATAAGTAGATTATAAACTATTCTATTAAATTGTAAAATTACTGAGAGCAAAATCTGTAGAATGTATATATTTGAACTCCTACAAGTATTCAGCAATACTTTTCCTTAATATCCTCAGACCTGTAATCAAACATTCTATTCCATGTGGGTTAGCAATACATATTCATAAATCACAAGGCAGTAAGGCAAAGTGTCCAGACTTAATTTTGAATTAGGAGATTCTGGATTTGAATCTTACCTCAGACAAATATTAGCTTGTGTAAACTTGGACAGATTCTTGTAGTTTCCAATCCTCCATTCTTCAGCATCATAATCTAGATATTAACAAAGTAGTGCTTTTCTCTTAGACTTGTTATGAGTCTCCAATTAAACAAATTATATAAAGCACACAAAATAGAAGGTGTTATATAAATATCAGTTCTTCTTATTTTGGGTCCTAATAGGAAATAATTGACTTCAATTCTCATATGAAAAAAAAAAAAAAACAAGTTCTTAAACTAGGAAAAAAGGCAAATGAAACTCTGAATAGTGAGCAGTAAAAACTACCTCTCCATAGTAATATGATTCAGGTCAGATCCTCAATATCATTCCATGGCTTTAGCCTTTCTGTAGAATCATATTTTTTACTTTCATCTCCATTGTTCTAATCACCTTAGGATCATCAATTGGCTTTGTTAGATTGAATTTAAGAAAGAGAGCAAGTAGAAAAGATAAGATATTTATTTGTGGGACTTAATCTTTCCCTTCAATATTACATTATTTTCTCTACTTCCAACAGATAAATTAAGGAGTATTAAATTTTGAACATTAAAAAAAATTATGAGGAGTTTGATATTTATTTGTCTATAACAAATTACTTAATAAAGACCCAAATAACAACCAACTGGGGCTTGGCCTGGGATCTAGTATAAACATTTTAAAGAGCATCTGTAGATAAGTATATGATACTCTATGTGGACAGAGGGAAGGAAAGGAGGGAGACAGAGAAAACAGGAAAGAGGGAGAGAAGAAAGGAGAAAGAAAGAAAGGAATAAAGAAAGAAAGAAGGAAAGAAAGGAAGGAAGGAAGGAAGAAAGAAAGAAAGAAAGAAAGAAAGAAAGAAAGAAAGAAAGAAAGAAAGAAAGAAAGAAAGAAAGAAAGAAAGAAAGAAAGAAAGAAAGAAAGAAAGAAAGGAGGAAGGGAGGGAGAAAGGAAGGGAAAGAAAAGAGGAAGGGAGGAAGGGAAAAAGGAAGGAAGGAAGGAAGGATGACTAGGTGAAAGGAAGCCGAGGTGATTAAGAGGCCATTTGTTGCCTCAACTGCTACCTAGCTTTAATCTATGAATGAACATTTCTTCAATCAAACAGAAACATGTTGAAGAGCTCAGCTTAAAAAGACCAAGGTCTCCCACTGCACCCAGGGCCATCTCTAGTTGTCTTGATTCATTTCTGGCCATTGGACACAGATGACTTTGGAGGAGAAAGGGAGGCAGATGATCTTGTATAATCCGTCTTCACTTAAATCCAATTGATTTGCATGTCACAGCATCACTTCTCTGATGTCATGATCCTCTTTGAGTAAGAAGGAAAAACAACACAACTAGTATAAATCACCCAAATGTTAATAGCTTACATATGAATCTTTATACTTTTCTAAGTGTTTTCTTTATAACAATTCTATGAAGTAGGGAGGAGAGCTATTATCTAAATTGTTTCAATAATAGAATAATAGATATGGATAGAACTGAAAGAGACTATAAGCTGTCTAGTTCAATCTACTCATTTTTAAGATGAGAAAATTGAAGCTTAATGAGGTTAAGTTGTTTTCAGTCTTTTACCTTTGTCTGACTCTTTGTGACCCTATTTGTGTTTCCTTGACAAAGATAAGCAAAACAATCAGAATCACAAATACATTGTACACAACAATAGCAAGAATGTGCAATGATCAACTATGAAATACTTGCTTCTTCTCAGTGGTTCAGTAATCCAAAGCAATCCCAGTAGACACTGGACAGAAATGCCATGTGGATTCAGAAAAAGAACTATGGAAACTGAATATAAATCAACACATTGGATTTTTAAATTTTTTTTAATCTCTCCTATGTTTTTTTTTCCTTTTGTTATGATTTTTCTCTTTCAACGTGATTCATAAAGTGATGTGTATTAAAAATAAATACATTTAAAAATATAATAGATATCATAATCCACATAATCATAAATATTAGGTATCAAGAGAAATCTTGTCAAAACCATCTAAGAATCACCTCATTTATCGTTTCTTAAACTCATTTGCCACCAGTTGCAGTGATAAAGAAAAAAAACCAAGAGATGAAATTTGACATGACTAGGAACAATTGCTTGATTTTAATTTTATTTATTTATTTTTTCAAATTTCAAAAGCAATTTCTTGGGATACTTGTATCCATATAGAACATAAGTTTGTGCCTTAGTACAACATTTCATGAATTGCTGTGTCAGGCAAACCTTTGGTGATGTGGCTTGTTCTGAACTTAGCTGCATTGGTCTCTTGATAAGAAACATAGAACCAGAATTTAAAAAACCCTTTTTAAGTTGACGGGATGTGGCAAAGCATGCTCTCTACTGAAATATCCTCTGTAAACACAGGGTCACCTCCGTGCCAATATATTGCCAATATATTGCCCATTAGAAGATTTTAAGGTCACATAATGAACATTAGAAGCTGAAAAGTATAGGTCCAAATGCTTTTCTTCAATGCTTATTATTTAAAAATATGAGAAGTCACATTTTTAAGTTCCTTTTTAATTGCCTGAGGATTAAAGCTCCTTTTTGCAAGGATTTGTTTAAAGAAATGATAAACCTTTGAAAACTGAATTTAAAACAGAAACACCAGCACCACCTTAAAAGATAGTGGTGGGAATGGTGCCACTGTGATCTATCTAATCCATTATTTATCGTGCTGTGATTGCAGAAATAACAAATATCTTAATTAGTGGATTTAATCAATTATGCTTTCATACTTTAATTGCCTGTAGAGGCACATGAAAAAGTTTCTTCTGCTGTTCTACCTTTTAAAACATGGTTATCATACTCTTCTTTCAAGCGTTCAGAATAAAGTCTTGATAATTTAATTAAATGGCTCATTCAAATGCAAGATCATATGAAAATATAATGGCTTAAATCATCTGTTTACTAATGATTCATCCAGCAGCTTTTTGTGTTTTGGGGGTAGGACCTTATCTACAAATACACTTTTGTATTAATATAATTATAAGAGCACAACAATATATTTCTCTAGTCTGCAATTTATTTCCATGTTTTCGGCACATTCAAGCTATTGAATTAATCTCACTTTTAAACAATAGAAAGAAATTCTTTACTAGAAATAGCTTGCATTCTCTTTGGCTTTGTGCTAGACTGAAGTTAGGGAACACATAGATGGCTCATGTTGAATCTGATTGCTTTAGCAGCTTTCATTTTGATGGTATCAGGTTCCAGCTTGTACTGCTAGGTCAACATGGACCCAGGCCATTAAAGGAGAAAAGTTCAGGGAAAGTTCATTTCTATTGTTTTACCATGGTTACAAAACAGAAAAAAAAAAAAAGAAAGAAAGAAAAGAAACCCTGAACTTGTAACATGTTGCTGCCTTGTGCACTGAACTGTTTCTCTCTCCATCTCTCTGTCTTTGTCTCTGTTTCTCTCTGTTTCTGCTCTATCTCTGTCTCTATCTCTCTGTCTCCATCTTTCTGTTTCCATCTCTCTTGTTTCTGTCTCTCTTTTTCTCTCTCTGTCTCTGTCTCTTTGTCTTTCTCTGTCTCTGTCTATCTTGTCTCTTACTCTCTCTTTTTACTTCTCTCTTCCTCCTTCTCTTTGCCTCCCCTCTCTTCTCTGTCTCTCTCTTCCCATTCCTCTCTTTCTCTCTCTGTCTGAAATCAACCGCAGAAAATATATAAATACAAATCTCATGGTTGTCTATAATGTAAACTAAATATACCCTTAGATCACTTTAAAAGCAAACTCCTAAAGTGACTTGTAATATCATTATAATGGAAGTCTTTATATCCATTTAATTGTACCTAAATTATTAATATTTGAAATTTGTTATTTAATCATTTGGAAAAAAAAAAGGTTTTTTTTTTTTTTTATATCAAGAATTTTATAAGATGAAAAGAATTCCCTCCCAGGTTATTAAATTAAATTAACTCATTAAATGTGTTGAAAGTAGTTATTTTCACATGCAATGAAAATATTCTAAAGGTAGTATTATGTTTTATAGTACTTATAAACTAAAGCAATGTTTATATAAAATAATTTTTTCATCTCTTAAATGGCATCATATAAATTTAATATTTTCTAAAACATTATCAACTACTTGTTCCAAAGCAGCATCTTTTGCTTGGAAGTTAATGGCACTGGGGTACTAACAAAAACTGAAAGCTGGAGATTAAGGTTCTATTTGAACTTTGCATGTCACAAAAGAAGTATGTTATTGTTGATATTTGCGAAGACTTGAGTTTTTGTCTTTTCCATTATGAATTGAGATAGTCATGCTTCTGTTTCTGGCTTCTGAATAAATCAGAATGAAATTTAAGAATGAAATTTAAATCACCAATTTTTACAATTTTAAAAATATTAACTCTTCTAGCTTTTTGCAACATTTATGCAGTGAATAGAATTAAATATCCCTACTCACTCAGATTATAATCTTAACTAAGTTAAATGATATTATGTCTATGTTATGGACCAATCTGTTTACAGTCTTTGCTATTTTGATTAACTTAGTGTTGGTTTTAGGAAGACAGATAGTAGCATGGAACTTTGTGGCTTTAGTGTAATATAGATGGAGTAAGATCTTTAACTTTCCCTCAGGAGAATGGTAAAGGAAGGGAAGGGGGAACATAATATTTTAAATCGTGCCTTTGAAAAGTAAATACATGCCAGGTCCACGATTGTGCTTTTTAAATTACTTATTAAAGGAGCTTAATAATAGATTTATGTTTTCTTAAAATGCTGATGCATTTTTTATAACTATTCTATTAGCTCTACATTAGACAATGTTGAAAGTACAAAGGAATACTAATAAAAAAATCACATCCAAATGCATTATTTATACAACTCTTTGTATAAATGACTGGTTATATTCCCAACTGTGCCCACAAATGACTCAACTTTATTTCTAGGAGGAAAGACTAGGTATAAGAATTGAACTATTGAATAGTGGCAAACATTGACATATTTGACTGTGTTCTATTTATATTCTCTATCTACAGTCATCAGGAAAAAAAAAAGTTTACTATGAATCAAGAATGCCTTTTTTACTGTGTCTTTTTATAGATGATTACTATTAACCTGTGATCCAGAGAAAGTGTTTTTTCATGTATTTCATGGACTTAATATTTAAAAGACAGAACTTTAGAGTTCTTAGAATTTTTACTTCACTTCAAAGCTCAGCTCAAGATTACTAATTATTTGCCAGTTCCCTGCCCCAATCCCTTTAATGCTGCTGGTACCTCTTCCAAAATTTTTTCTTAAAGCTTTGCATTTGCGTTGTATATATCATGTACATGTTTACATATGTGCATGTGTCTTCTGAGTAGAGACATTAGACATTAAATTGTAAGGTCCTTGATGTCAAGGACTTTTCCCCTCTTTTTTATAAACCCAAGGCTTAAAGGTGCCTGGAACATAGTAGGCACTTATTCAGTCTTTCCTGGCTGATTGATAAAGATTGTTTCATTTCTGTTTTGGGGTTTCTGTGATTTAACTCTGTGTCTGGAATAGAATATGCACTTAATAATACATATTGATCAGTAAACCTATAGATAAAGATAAATTGAAAATAATGGCTCATTCTACCCTTTAATCACCAATTATTAAATAACAATCAAAAATAAAAATAAAAAAATCTCCCTATAAGGATTTAAGTATTTTTTATGTGCCAGGTACTCTGATAAGCATTGTGGAAGCAAAAGATGCCTTTAAGGAGCTTACAATCTAATGCAGGGGACATCATGCAAAGCAAGTTCTATATGGTATAAATAGAAAATAATTAGCAGAGTAAAGTCACTGAGAGTTTGATTAATTATATATTCAAACTATGACAAGTCAATTATGATGAATAACTTCACAGATTTCTAGCAACCCATTCTCCAGAATGGATCTATCTAAACTTCTGAAAACAAAAGAAAACAAAAATACCCACTATCTACTGGAAACATTTCAAGTTTCTCAGCTTGGCATTAAAGATCCTCTACACATTAGGTTTAATCTACCTTGATAACCTTGTCTCATACTTTTCTTTTTTTGTTCTTCCAATTCTTGTCCATCCTTTAGGATAAGATCAAATATTCTTCCCTAGAGGCAAGTGATAGCACCCGTCACAAAATTCTGATTTTTTTTTTTTTTGGTGGGGGGAATGTTTCTCTTACTGTGTTTTTTATATCCTACCTCCTATTTTAGTCTAAGAAAGTTTAGATTGTCTTAATGGTTTTGCAGGATAGTTAATTCAAAATAATATCTATTTGTCATATTTTCCTTTTGTTTCATATTATTGGATAAGGAACTTGGGTGTTAAACAGTTGTCCATGAATATTAGAAACAAAAGCTGTACTTTTTTGTTTAGGAAAAAATAATGATAAGTTATATATGTTTACATTTAAACCTTTGTACTCTAGAAGTTTTAGGGGGAAAAAAGACCATTTAATTTTCTTCATAACGAAAAAGAGTCCCAAGTGATTTTTTTAATCTTGTTAAACTTGAGACATTTGCTATAAAAAAATCCACAAATGAATTCTCTTCAAGAATGAAATTGTAAAAGTTTAGGATAAATTGAAAGAAAAAAATCCTATTATCAATAATAATGTCTAACACACCTCTAGGAAAGTCATGTAAAGAATGTTTAAAGGTCAAGATGATGATTAGATAGGAAGATACATTAAAAAGGTGACAATTCACTTGTTTGAACATTCGGTACTAAAAGGAGCTCCATACAATGCAGTAATGAATTGATGGTAATATCACAATGAATGAATTGTTATAGTGCCCCTCTATTACTATGTACTACTATATTATGAATGGAAATATTCTATCTATAAAGGAAAACAAATGAATGTCTCTGGGGAAGAAACATATCCTAAGTAAATCAAATTATTTTGTATATATACTCAGAGTAGTGAAATCATGGAAAAAAAATTATCTCTCATATTCCATGTTTAGGCAAAATTGATTTTATTTTCATTCCAAAGCAGCATGAAGAGTAAGTGGAAATCTTCCAAGTGTAATCACACGACATGTTTTTACTTATTCTCATGATGCTAAAAATGAAACAGAAAACAAAAACAAACTGGTAGGTTTTTTTCTTAGTGTTTTGATCAGTTCAAATCTGGATATTTGCAAATATGTTATCTTTGTTGGGATTTTATGTAGCCTATGTTTTAGGAAAAGCTTCTTTTTAGAATTATCCATTAGAACAAAAAGCAATGTTATGTGTATATAAAATATTTCATCAATTAAGTTGTATTTAATATTAGTGTACAAATTAGAGGAGGGAATATAAGATTCTTTAATTATCCATATCAATTCACCTACAAGAATTTATCAAGTGCATAGGAAGTATCAATCATTGTGTTAGCCACAATCATGAAAGCAAATTTATAATTCCCCTCAGGGAGCTTACTCTCATTTTTTATTTTTTCATATTTGCTGAACTTCATATCCCTTCCAAAACACACACACACACACACACACACACACACACACACACACACACACACACTTTTTCAAAGCATATATCTTATAAAATCTATTTTAAAAAATACATAATCTCTTTGATGGGATTCTTTGAAATTACTATTATTTATTTTCCATCCACAAAGATAGATAGCACCTTAAATATTCAAGGCATCATACTAGTTGTAGGATATATAGATAAAGTACAGCTTGTGAAATTAAAGCCATTTTTAGTTATATGAAATAATTCTCTAAATCACTATTGATTAAAGAAAAGCAAATTAAAACAACTGAGGTACCACCAGGAACAACAGGAAAAGATAATCATAAGTATTGGAGAGGATTTGGGAAAATTGGGACATTAATACATTGTTGGTGGAATTGTAAAATGATCCAACCATTCTGGAGAGCAATCTGGAACTATGCCCAAAAAGCTATCAAACTGTGCATACTCTTTGACCCAGCAGTGCCATTTACTGGTTGTCTATCCCATGGAAATCATAAAGGAAGGAAAAGGGCCCACATGTACAAAAATATTTGCAGCAACTCTTTTCAATTAGGGAATGGCTGAACAAGTTGTGGTATATGAAGGTAATGAAATATTATTGTTGTATAAAAAATGATGAACAAGCTGATTATAGAAAGGCCTGGAAAGATTTACATAAACTGATGCTGAGAAAAACAAGCAGAATCAGGAATACCTTATGCACAATAACAGCAAGAATGTGCAATGATCAACTGTGAAAGACCTGGTTCTTCTCAGTGGTTCAGTGATCCAAAGCAATGCCAATAGACTCTGAACAGAAAATGCCATTTGCAGCCAGAAAAAGAACTAAGGAGACTGAATGTAAATCAACACATTCTATGTTCACTTCTTTTTTCTGTTTTTTTAATCTTTCCCACAATTTTTTTCTTTTGCTCTGATTTTTTCTCCCAAATGGTTTATAAAGCAATATGTATTAAAAATAAAAAATAAAAACATTACATACTTGCAAAAAAAAAAAAATAAGGCACGATTTCTCTTAAAAATTTGTGTCTGTGTTTGTGTGAGGGAGAGAGAAGGGGAGAGGAGGGAGAGAGATGGAGAGACAGACAGAGAGCACAATCATTTGATAGAGAGGAAATAATGGTACATTAAATAAGTTTGAGGACATGTATTTTAATCTTGACTCTGCCATTTATTTCCAGTATGATTTGATTGTACACTTACCATCTATGGGTTTTTCTATATTCTTAATTGATGAGTAAACAATTGGATATGGATCTCTAACATGTCTTTTAGCTCCAAATCTATGATTCAATAAATGTGTTTAAAATTTATTTGAAGAAATAGATCACTTGGCAATTGTGTCTGCTCTTCAGTTAGTAGCAATTGAAACCAGACCTAATGCATAAACTAAAAATGGAATTTAAACGTATCAATGAAAAAACAACTTATATAAATTATTGGGGAAAAAAAAACCCACTATAAGTGGTTAAAAGTATATTAACCTTAAGGGTTGGTGCATATTTATTGAGGTGACTTATTATATTTCCATGCCTTAATATATGTAACATGTAAGTTCCTGTTAGCTGAAAAATGATTATTTTATAATTAACCTCTTTTTCATAAGAAATAGTTGAACAGTGAGATTAATTTTATCAATTTTATTGGTTTTTTTAAAAGATGAATTTAAATTTTTTTTTAATTTCTTTTGTTTAATCTCTACATAAAACTATTATGTTTGGATACTTTTATGGATTGTCAAGTTCTTTTGTAAATGGACCAGTTTCTGGATATAGGTTTCACTAATTAGACATATTTCTAGTTTTTCTATTCTATTCTATTACTCAGATATCTCACTCCCCTCTTTTTTATACATAATATATATATATATATATATACATATATATATATATACACATACATATACATAATCTATATTAGCTTCATAGAAATATTTTTTGTATGTCTTAAAAGACTATAGATCAGATATGATGTTTCCCTAATAATTTTAAAGGAGATAATTTATAGGTTAATGTTTTTTTGGGGGGGTGGGGATGTACAATTTATCCTTCAGTCTGTGATGTGATATATACTGCCAAAAGTCCACACTTTGCAAAAATAATTGTCTTGTTTTTCAGTGATTTAAAAATGTTGTTCTTTTTTATTTTTTAATCAACATTATTTCCTGTGTCAATAACTCTTTATTATTATACAAGATTAACATTAACATCAACATTAACTTCTGCATGAAAACATTTTCTGCTTTCATTATAAAAAATATGGTATTTGGTTTTAGAGATTTGGTTTTTTTTTTAACTTTTGTAAATAAAGAGGGTGAACGGGAAGTATTTGATAATATCAATGTGCAAAAGTGTTGAAGTTAAATACATGCAATCTAAATGCTATCCTATTGACTACTTTGTTTCTAAAATCTATTTTAGCTTAATAATAACAACAACAATAATAGGTAAGTTGGTTGCTAGCTTATGTAAAACATCTTGCAGTAAGTGTAAATCTAAACACTATCTGTGTTTTCATTCTAATATACTATCATAAATTTGAAATGTCAGTGAAAATGATTTGTAAATCAGGATATTTTAAAGGCTGAGAGCTTGTTTCACATTTGTCAAACATGCTTTAGACTTAATAGGCTAGCTGAATTTAATATTTTATTTTAGTGAGTATAAGGGTCTGCATTTTTTTAGCAGAATATGTTGACTTTGCACTTAAGGATAAAGTAAATTTCTTTTTAGAATAGATATTAATATGTACAATAGATATGCTTGAATATATATGTGCATCTCTGTGTTTATTCATATACATGAATATATATACACATATACATAAACATATATGCATATGTATATGTATATATAAATGGAGAGATAAATATAGAGACGAGAGAGAGAAAAAGAGAGAGAGAGAGAGAGAGAGAGATGGATTTGGATATAGATATAATAGCAGGTTGCAGTAGTGTATAGACAATCCCTTCAGAGTATAGAAAAATCCTGATTTCATCTTGCCTCTGACAGAAATGGTATTTTAACCTTGGGTAAGGACCTTAACCTTTTAGTTCTCTGATTATACTTTAAGACATTAAATAGCAGAAGTTTCAGATTTGCCTTAGTAGGTAAGTTTCCTCATAGGAAAACCCTATAAGTAGATAAAACCAAAGCTTTGAATCAAAAAATTGAGAATCTATATAGATGAGGGACATAGTTAAAAAATATATCAAAAGAGACAACATTAAGTATATTTATAACTAAAAATAAAAGAAGGAATGTTAGCATAAATAAGAAATTAATAGACTGACAAAGCAATAGGTGAAATGAACTCTGGCAGGGATGAAAAGTAGGAAAAGAAATCTGAATAATTAGAAGATAAGAAGGAAAAGGGTGAAAACTGAAAGAATCCTGGTGTCACAAGACTGAATATTGATTCAGTTTAGCCTTCTTCTAATATAATATTGAAATGGACATTTGTTGCAGATAGATTTCAGTCTCTGTTCTCCTGAGACCATTGTTTTCCATCATATTTAGGGAATACTCTACAATGAGTTCTTGGTGAGTGCATAATGGTTTGAAATCTTTGTGTGAGACAAGGGTATCACTGCACAATTTCACTCTCTTATCCTCTATTCCTTCCACCCACTAGCACCTACAAACAGCTATACTTCAAGTGCATCTTCATTTGAGAAAAAAGTTTATTGAAAATAAAGATGACTATACCTAAGATTATCATTAAAAAAAAAATTAACTGTGTGTAACATCTATCTAGATTCTAAATATTTTGATTCAGAGGTTTAATTTCATCTATATATAGAAATAAGCACAAAAATATGGTTGATAAAAATACTTATAATAGTTTATATTCATTTAATCTTTACATTTTACAAAATGCTTTTTCCATATTTTATCTCATTTGATCATTACTGCTCTGGGCTATTAGTCTTTCCATTTTATTTATGAGGAAATTGAGTCTCAGAGAGTCTCTGAAACTCTTAAAAATCTCTTTAGTCACATAGCTAAGGAATGCCTGAAAATATATTTATAGTGAGGTGCTCATGACTCCAAGTTCAGCTGCAATAATTCTAAGAAGTACCCAGCAAATGCCAGCATGTGAAGCAAACATGAACAAATTTTACACATCCAGGAACTGAGGCTCAGAGTATTAAATATTTTATTGTTTAAGACAATTCACCATTCAATGCAATTTTCTACATCAGTAGCTACCATGGAAGTACAAGACATACTCAAAAACATAGTTTATTTTTTTCTAATATTTTCAAAGTGACATTCACTATTCATTTATCATGGAATTTGTATGATTTGTATCATTGCATATTTGAGTCAGTAACAGATAGTGAAGACTGGCTTCAGAGTGCTTAACTTTAATTTTTTTTTAATTATTAAGAAATAAATAGTTTCAGAGTACATTTTTATCAGAAAAGGAGAATAAATTATGTTTTCATTCCCATTCCAAATATTTCTTGCCTAGTGGACTGGATGCTTAAATTAAATCAAACAGTAAGAAAGAATATTATACTAGCATGAGATAAACTGTTAAGGGCAAATAGTTTGATCTATAAACCAGGTAAGGAATTGTATATATGAAATAGAATGCCAAGGCTTGAGTATTTCAATCTTCACATATTACCATCAGTTTCAAAATTTATGGATTGGTCTATTCCCAGCCACATCATTTTTGAAGAGCTAAGGCAGTTCCAGTTTTCACTGATAGGGAGGATAATATAGAGAAGGCAATAATTCAGCAGGCTACCACTTTATCATCATTATCAAATTGGTGCAATACAAAACTGAAAGAGATAATAGCCCCAGTCTTCCAGTAACTTAAAGCCTAGCAAGACAATATATATTGATAGTCATATATCAAACTTTTAAAGATTTTAATTGTGTGTATAGTCATAGTTTTGAAACAAGATTATATGCTTATAAAGGACTGTCTGGGATCATGTAGCCCATCCTTTGCATTTTGACTTGAATTAAATGATCTCTCTCTCTTCCTCCCTCTTTCCTTGCCCCCCTTTCTTTCTCTGTCTCTGTCTCTGTCTATCTCTCTATCTCTCTGTCTTTATCTTCTCTCTTTCTTCCCCTACCCCCTCTCTCCTTACTTCTATTCTTTCTCTACAAATATATGTAAACATTAAGCATTATATATACAATTGTCTAATTTTAAGACCTTTAAGAACTTTTAAATGCCTATATGTGTATTTATGTGTGTGAAGATATATGTGTCTTTGCCCATAAAAGTGCATGGATATCTACATAAATCTGTGTGTGTGTGTGTGTGTGTGTGTGTGTGTTTGTGTGTGTGTGTACATATATACCATGCTAGTAGTTTATTTGGGCATTTGAAAGTTCTTAAAATTGGGCAGTTTTCTATGTCTCTAACATTTGTCTTTATAATCTTAGCATAATTAATACTCTGTTGTTAATGAATTTGGAGAATTCCCTGTGACAATATCATTTCAGAGAAGATTACAAAATCCCCCTTCATACATTGATTTGTAAGATTAATTCTAGTATCATCTATTCATTTTTCATTTAAAAAATGAATACCTATGAGGCATTTTGCTAGCAACTTTGGAAGATTTGTTATCAGTTCTGTCCAAGGCTTACGATTTTCTTGTCAAAGCTACTAGAATGGTTTGCAATTTTCTTCCCCAACTCATTTTACAGTTGAAGAAACTAAGACAAACAGGCTTAAGTAACTTGTTTAGGATCGCACAGTTAATAAGAATCTAAATTCAGATTTGAACTCAGGTGTATCCTGTCTTCAGGTCTGGCACTTTATACACTGCACCACCTAGCTATCCCAATATAATTGAATATATTACCACAATTTAAGTGTATATATATATATAATATATATATATATATATATATATATATATATATATAATTATTGGCTTCAAGGTGCTTGGAATTTATTTGGAATAGGATAGGGAGTGAACACGATATATATTCACAATATGCCATTATTAGAGTTGGAAGAGATCATAGAGATTATCTAGTTCATCATTTTATTTTATAGTTGAAGATAGTTGCCTGAGATTAAGATAAGTTTCTCTAAATTATACAGCCAGAATTGCAAGCCAGATCCTCTGACTTCAAATTTAATATGTTCCTCTGTAGCACATTGTTTTTATAATTAATACCTTGTTTTTTTCTTTTAGACAATGGTAAATTAATTTACAGTTTGTTTTTTTTAACATTTTCATAAATTATGCTACTTTGTGTGTGGATACTAAATAATATCCTGAGAGTGGATGTAACCAGAGTACTTCTTAATCCCTATATACCACTGATATTCTAATATTATGTTCACTTTTTCTGTACAAACAAAAACTATTACTACATCTTTGTGGATTCTGATTTACATTCAATTAGCTATTACTAAAATGTCACTCTTCATGCAAACATGGACCTTACTTGCTTTATTTATCTTTACTTCATAATACCTAGTGAAAGATTTTGCATATAGAAGACATGCAATAAATATTTCTTTAATTAAATTTAAAATTATGAATGTTATACTATATGTAATTTCCTAACAACTATAATTGTTTAAAAGTCAAGCAGCTGCCTCAAAAGATAGTGGCTCTCTTTACTTTGGATCTCCTCAAGCAGAGACAAGATGACCATTTGAATGTCTTATAGTAGGCATGCCTTTCATATATGGCTTGGATTAAATAGCTCCTAAAGTCCTTTCAAATCTTTAATTCTGTGATTCTGTGATATGTTTTTACTAGTTATTTTTTTAAGTCAATTTATTTTTTAAAAGTTAGATTTTCAGATCAGATACATGGTAGCATATCTAGTGAAATGATCATGAACAAATTTATGAATATACTATTTCTCAATATATAATCTAGGAATGGATCAATATTGTACATTGCCTCAAGCAATATGACCATTTTCCACTTCCCTCTTCCTCCCACAACAGTATACTATTCTTATTATGTTTTGGCAGAAACTCTATACTGTTTTCATTAACCTTCCAAAATTATTGATAACAAAAGCAGATTCCAAGTGGAGTATTTATACTTAGGGTCAAGTTATCCAGAAGTATCTAATAAAATCTTAAGAGCATTCCATAAGGAATGAAAATGGCATTGGGAATTTTTATAATGGTACTTCGTCTGATTTCTATCTAATTAGCAATCATAATAAGCTTAAATTCATACATGAAAATATTGCTCCATTCCCACTATCAGAAGAGGAAATACTCTGACTTGTTTTTCCAGTAGTGTTGATGGATTTATCTGCACTGTCTTGATGAGTTCTCCTTGTGACCATAGACACAATTTTTAAAGACAGCTATTCAATCTCAGAATTATATAATCTTTTAATAATGAATGAAGCAAAGCCAATCAGCATGTCTAGAGGATTGAAACTAGATGATCTTGGACTTATTAAAACCATGTTTCAAACAATTGAACTAATCAGTCATAAAAAGCAGTCTGGAACATGGCTAGGTAAAATGGACCTTGTATTGGAAGACCTCTATATTCCAGAGACATCCTTTGCCACTGCTGCTGACTGTAGCAATCCAGCACCATGAGTAGCAGCAATACTAATAGTCTGAAAGAATAAAATACTGTCCATCTTTTATTGCCTACTTCCTCAAAATATCCAATAGCTACTAATGCTTTTAAATGGTATTTCTATATCATCTACCTGTTTGCAAAAGTAAGCATTTTTTCTTTGTCATCTTATTCACATAATCAGTTGTTGTTTATAGAATGCTCGCTGAATTCTAATTCATCTCAGTATTATAAAGTCAAGCAGAGAGAGAGAGAGAGAGAGAGAGAGAGAGAGAGACAGAGAGAGAGAGAGAGAGAGAGAGAGAGAGAGAGACAGAGAGAGAGAGAGAGAGAGACAGAGAGAGAGAGAGAGACAGAGAGAGAGAGAGAGAGAGAGAGAGAGAGAGAGAGAGAGAGAGAGAGAGAGAGAGAGAGAGAGAGAGAATGAGATCCTTGTCTGTAAAAAGATTGCGTTCTCCTTGGAAGTATATATTGTTCAGAAAAAAAAAAAAAAGAAAGAAAGAAAGAGAAATTAGGTAAAGATACATCACTGACATGAAACAGAGGTGTCATCTAATTCAAAAGAGTGATCTATAGGGGAATGTAAATCAAAGAAAGCTTCTTAGAAAAGGATGAGAATTTAGAACTGTGTTCTGGAGAATTATGAGAAAATAAATGCACACAACACAAGAACTAATTTTATGAATGAAGTTTCATCCATGATTCAGTTTTTAGCCCAAGCCTTTCTACCACCCATGAAGTTCATTGTTATTAAACAAAATAGGTCAGAAAAACACAAGGACAACCTCAAGTACAAATTGAAGCAATTAGCAATTAATTGCTCCACATTCCCCTGCCACACCTTGTGCTTTCCTGCCTCAGTACTTTTATTCATGCTGTTCCTTCACCTTTGGTGCCATACACCAGTTCCATCTCCATCTGTCAAAATCAAACACATCATTCAAGGCCTCTTGGATAATTTTCTACTTCCTTTAAGCCTTTTTTCCTGTTCTCCAGTTCCGAGCATCTTCTTCTCGGAAAGGGAATAAGCTCTATCAAAGATTTTATATACTTCCTTTTATTGTGCTTATTTGTATATATATATATATACATAAAGATGTATATGCACACACATATGTATGTATACATATATGTGTGTATATACAGATATATTTAACTTTCTAAACTTGATTTTAAATTTCACAAAGTCAAGAGCCATAGACCTTAGAACTTAAGGGGATTGGAGAAATCATTTAATTCAATTACTTCATTTTATAGTTAGGGATTTTGAGATTTAGAGTAGTGAAATGACTTATCCAGATTCACATGGATAGAAAGCAAAATTGAAATCTGAATATGGTTCACAGAGTGAACAAAAGCATAACATTTAATGAAGGATAAAGTAACATAGTAGAAATTGACCTATTGGCTATGGTCAGAGATACTCTAACACCAAACTCAAATACAATGAGAGGCAACAACACAACTGTCTATATATGTGTAGATAGCATAGTATGAACAACTGAGAAACAATTTCTTCAAATAAGCCATACATAGGAGTCAAGCAAGGAGTAAACATTAAGATTTCTTTTTTGCTTGTTTGTAATAGGAATGTACTTGTGACAATTTTTTTTTCTCTATTCATAATCAAAAGTGATAACTACCTTCTAAATTATAGGATTAAAGAAGACTTTGGGCTAGAAAGAAATTGGAATGATATATTTACATTCCTTATTTTAATTATCAATTCACATTCTTTATTTTATAGATGTGAAAATGAGTCATTTGAAGATAAAAATTTCCTTAAGGACATATAAATAATAAATGGAAAGCTTGGATTTGAACTCAGGTACTAATAAGTGACTCCTGATTTTTTATATTATTCTTTATACTATGCTGAGACTCCAGCTAAGGGACCTTTTATATCTATTATATATTTCCCTCCTTTGATGCAAACTTTATGGAAGTTATACCTTTGGTTCCATTAGCAACAAATCACATTTAACTTCTAGAGGTTTCTCTGAGCATGTGAGCTCATGAGAACACAAAACTGAATGAAAAATTAAAATATAGGGTGATAAGAAAAAGTAGCTTCAGTGTAAAAAGTTCTGGATAAGGAATTTTAGTCTGATATATATTCAGAGTTGTTCTTTGAACCTCAAACCATGTTTACCACTTTTGTATCTTTTCCATTATGGTATAAATAGCTTATACCAAAATTGACTATAATATTTGACATTGGTCTTAGAAGGACTTTAAAGAGAGGATTTTTAATATAAAATATTAACTATAATTAGATTCATACTATTCATAGTATATTTGTCAGATAATAAATTAAATATAATGTTGAATCTTTGCTTGTTGAAAAAAAGATCTGGCTTGGTATAATTCTTTCATTACTGAATAGACCTTGAATCCTTCTGGGAGTATCAATTCAATTTCATGATGGTTTCTAAATGCTGAAGTTTATTTAAAGATCTCTTGATAGTTCGTAATCATTTCTCATAGGTAAAACAATGGATCAAGGTTAAGGAACCTATCCTAATAGATCAACCTTAAAGTTAGAAATAGTCTACAACTAATTGATAGATTTAAACCACCTAATTTAGAGTGAATCTACTATTCCAGTTCTGCTTTCATAAAATTAGAAAACAAGCTGTCTATTTTTTTAAACAATAAAAGCTAGAAGAAACAAAAGCTTAGTAGAGAAATTATAATAGATTTAGAGCTAGAAGGGACCCAGCAAGTTATTCAGTTCAAAACATGCATTTTATAAATAAGGAAACAGGTCCATTGACATAAAGAGACTTACCGAGTCACATAGTATTAGAACATGAATTTGAACTTATATCACATTTTAAAAAAATAAAGATCTTTTTACTAGTTCAAAGTGAGTGTTTCTGGGATTATATGTATACTTTTCTTCAGATATAGGATGAGACTTCTTGTGAAGACCGAGTTAGTACCTTGGATACCTTAGAATCAGCTGGAGTCAGGATAAGAAAAAAGTCCTTGGTCTTTATTCTTGGTCTTTAGAGGTAGGATTGAATTGGATGGACATAGGATCTCCACAACCTCTCCTCTTCATCTCCCGCCCAGAAGTGACCTTGGCTAATGTTACTCCACCCCCTAGTCCCTTCTACAATTCTCTGTACACACCAATTATCAAGCCAGCACAGGATAGTGGGAAGGGCCATGTTCCAAGTATATGCTTATAGAGTATTGTCCAATAGGTAATTAGTCTCAAGTGCTCAGTTGTCTGACCTCAGTTCATTAACTCAAGAGTTTCAGCCCTTTACAACTTCTAGTTCTAAGAGTTTGTGATTCATTTGACTAGTTAAGATTGTGTATCTTACAGAGAATTTGTGTTAATGGTCTCTTTGGTAGCTCTGAGTGATGTACACTTGCAATTTTAAAAACTCTGAAAATATTATTGTAGACTTTTTTTGTGCTTAACTCATTAATTCTTTCTTCTCTATTTCTGTCTCTGTCTCTTTCTGTCTGTCTCTCTTTTTCTGTCTCTGAGCAGGAAGGAGGAGAGAGAGAGAGAGAAAGGCAGATAATAAATACAATTGGATTGGCTGACTTTTGAGATTCTGTTCAGGCTGTAAAATCTTGTGCTAATTTATCATGTGACAAGTATAATGCAGAATAGAATATGAAACAAATGTAATCCTATAGGTCCCTATGTTAAATTTTTATCTGATAAAAAAAATTGAGAAAGTTTCAAGTAATGCTAGTTAATAGTAATTTTGTTCTTCAAAATATAATAATGAAATATATGAATGGCTTCTGATAATGTCTCCAGTTAGAGAGTGTATTAGGAGAAGAAGAGTTGTCATCCTAGCCCTCCATTAGGGAAGTTCACTTTCTCTTGCATTGCTCTCAAAGCTGCCCTGAGCTACAAAATAATAGACACAAGGAAAGGCAAAGTCAGTGTTTACCATAAGTATGTATGAAGAGTAAGCATAGATCAGCCATATACAATATTGAATTGAAAAAAAAAAATGACCTGATTCAAATATTCTTATTGAACTTTTCTGAAGTAAGAAAGGGGTTGGGTGAAGTAAAGATTGCCTGTTTTTTCTTTCAATTCTTTCAGCACTTCAGCTACCTGAAAGAGTACCTTTAACTTACTCCTATTTCTCTTTCTTTTACTCTCCACATCCTAATTCTTCTCCTACTGTTCCTGTTCCTGCATAATCTGTCACCTCCCATTTCTTTGAGTTTCACTTTTTGTGGTTTCACTTGAAGGCTTTTGTTTGAGGAAAGGAATTGTAGATGTTGTAATGTTTTTACAACTAGCCAATGTTGTTGCTCTACTCCATGTGTCAAAGAAGACCTCTCAACTCCCTTCTCTGACTCCCAAGTCTCTCCAAAATTTCTATTATTTGTGGAAAAAACTAACCTTCCAGTCTAGATATCATGTTTGTTTTCTCTTTTACTTGGCTGAGAAGAAATATAGCTTCCAGAATCTTTTTTTTTTTTTTGCTTACCTAAACCAGTTAGATCAGAGGGTTGTTGTACAACCATAATCAGAGCACAAATTCCTATGAAAGATCTGGAAAATAAAATACCATTCTTAACTGGATACTGTAGGGGATGCTTCATTGAGGAAGCAACATTTGGGCTAGGTTTAAAGAATGAATAAGATTTTGCCAAACACATGGAGGAAGTGGCAATCCAAGCATAGAGACATCATAAGCAAAGGTCTGAGCATAAGACAGCATTTATGGCAGATGGTTTACTTTGATGAGAAAGTAAAACACAGAGAGAGGGTAGCAGTGTGAGATAAGGTGACTAAAGCAAGAGGGTGGGTAGATTTCTAAATGCTAGGAAGAATTATTTGAACTTTCTTTAGGGCCTAATAGAGTATCACAGAAATGTTTGGAGCAGATGAATATCATAATCAATTTCTTTATTAAAATGATTAACCTAACAACAGAATACATGACTAAATGGAGGGAAAAGAGTATGGGTATAATAGAGGAGGCCAATGCAAAAAATATAGATTACAGGGTTTGCTGAGAGCCTGTATTTGTGTGGTAGAAATAGAAATATAGAATACATATGATAGGACTTGCTATTTTATAAGATGTGAGGATTGAGAAAAAAAGAGAATCAAATATAATACTATGAATAATTGAAAGGACATGAGGAAGGAAGAAAAAGAGTAGTCATGTCAAAAAGACCACCATCATACATTTTGTTTGATTCATGGAAGTCTTATAGTCTGGGTCTAAATTTAATCAGTAATTTTCATTAGTCCATAACTCCCTCTTAGCTGAATAGAAACTAATGCCCCCAGCAGGGAAATTCATTAATTATGGTGCTATTTATAGTTCTGTCATTAATAATAATCATTTGCTATTTTAATGCCCTGACTAGAAGTGTTAGTATGTGAAAACATTATTGTAGGATTTCTAATACTTGTGAACTTCATATCTCTATATGAAAATGGATTATTTAAAAATTATATGCACACACAAGCACTAAAAACTAATCAAGGTAGAAGACCTTGGTTCTAAAGAATGTTTACTACTGATAATACTTCCATGTTAACAAGTCCTTATTAAATTGATTTACAAATTGATCTTTCCTACTATAAACTGCAGTCTTTAAATGAGACATATAAAGTATGTCATACCTATAAACAAATCGGAAAAAGAAGTTTTTGAGAAACTACTATGTATACAAAGCTAGATTAAATGTTGTGATGAATATTAAAAAAAAGTGAGCTTTTTGCTCTCAAAAAATTTACATTTTTGTTGAAAAGCAAAGATCAACTAATAGAAAATTGACGGAGTAACATAGTAACATAGAAGATAATAGTTACCTCAGACTGTGATAATGACTCTAAGTGCACTGAGTTCAGAGAAAGGAGAGATTGGTGGGCATTGGAATAGTCTAGTAATGTTTCATGAAAGGATCTTTACAGTATAGTGATGGTGGTGGTTATAATTGTAACTCAAAATTATATTACCCTGATCATTTTTGGTCTAATAACCATGTGAGATAGGAACCATAACAATTGGGCTTGGAGTCAGAAAATAATGATAATAAAAATAATAACAATAGCAATAATTATATAATTATAAATAAATGTTTTATGGGATACAATATAAGATAGCATAGCATGGAATAATATAGCAATATATCATATATGTGTGTGTGAATATAATTATATATAATAACAATTATTATTATTATTTCATCCTTATTAGTATGGTTAACTTTTATAAAAACACCTTAACTTTTGCAAAGCAATATATATATATATATATATATACACACACACATAAAGAGAAAGGGAGAGGGAGAGGGGAAGAGGGAAAAGAAGAGGGGAGGAGAGACCCATTTGATGTTCACAATAATTCATTGGGGTAGGATATATTATTATCCTTTTTCTATGGATGAGGAAAATATAGCTTATTTAAGTTAAATGACTTGTTTATCAGGTTACAAAGCTACTGTCTTTGACAAGATTTAAATTCCAGACTTTCTTTCTCAGACCAAGTTCAAGGTCCTATCTGAAACTGCTCCTGCTCTGCTTTTTATTATCTGTCTGATATGGTGTGGGTCGCCTAATTTTGGGGGGTTTTGGCTTCCTTTTCAGTAAAACAAGACTAGTAAATATTAGTTTCTTCCACTGTTTAGAAGACAAACCTTTAATTTGATTCCTAATGACATCAGACTCTGTTTGTTAGAGTATTCTAGCAAATATGGCAAGATATTTAGAAAGAGGTTTGGTTGCAGGCAGAAACTTCTGTGGCCTGGAAAACTTAGAGCAAGAAGAGAAAACTAAAACTAAAACAAAACCAAATAGAATGTACAATTTATGTTGTACTACCCTACCTGGGGAAAACATCAAAAAGAGAGGTACACCCCCCCACACACACATATACATACATCCTTTATATAAAAGTTTAAAATAAGGAAGAAAATAAATCCTAGTACTAATTTTATATTGCTACTTCTTGTTAGATGTGAATTCAAACCTGGCCTAGACTCTCAGATTATGTGCAGATAAGAGGAATCTAAAGAGTGATGAGAACTATATCTTCCATGTAGTAAAATGTACTTAATAAATTTTATCCAACTGAAATAAAATAGGCTCTTCTGCTGGTTAAATATAATGCAAGTAATGCATGCAATATAATCTCAATTAGTGCAGTTACAGTTTACATAAGTAGGTAACATTTAGGAACCTAATTGGATTCAGGATAATTTTAGAAAGGGGATATCTAAGCTTTTAAGAAAAACTTCAATTCAATTCAATTCAACACGCTTTTATAAAATTCATTTTTTTAAACTCAGACATTTCTATTTGCTAATCAACATGAGTTCATATTATGGATTCTAAAGACCATTCTTAAATTGAACTGGTATTGTGACAACTAACAACTAGCAAGTCACATATTTCTGTTAGCAAACTTTTTACTGAAAATCTAATGGGCTCTTCAGAGAGAAAGGGATCTAATTTAAGGCTACGAAAATCATTTATTATTTATTCTCAAAAGAGCATTGTTATTTTAAGGAAAAAAAAAATTGACACTGAGTCTCCTTGTGTCTCTCAGAATATAAGTACAGTGGCCATTTACAAGCCCAGTCCCACTGTAAATTTCCTTACTTTCTCTATTTCTGATCTGATTCAGTTTTCTATTTCATAGACAGTCTAAGTGGTAGCCTCTACTCCCAGGTTTGCACTTTACTGGTATAAGACAATACAGCCACCTGATCAGATATTTTACTGTTAATACAACTTAAAACTGCCAAGTTTAAGCAACAAGTACTAAAGGTCTATACTACCTCTCTTCATAGATCATTATTTTATTATATCATTTATTTCACACAATTGATTTGGTAAATTGTACTTACTAGAAAAAAAATCAAATCAGGAAGCTGTCTTTAAAGATCTTTGGTTATCTTTAGAATTAATCATGTATTAACCAATTTCAGTTACCTAAAGTAGATTTGATGTCTGTTTTGAAGGCAAAGTCAACATTGTGACACCCAACCAGAACCAAGCAGTATTGAATTATAAAATCACATCCCCAATCCTAAACCAAAAAAAAAAAAAAAAAAAAAAAAAAAGATAGCATTAGATTCAAGTAATTATCAACACCTGGATTTCTTCTGTCCAAATGATCAAAGCATTTAAAGTAAGTAAACCCCTGCCTTCTAAATATGAAATTCTTCAGCATTACTAATTTCTTTTTAGTAGCATTGCCTAATATGCATTATTTTAAAAAGCAAAATATTGTCGGTAAGTACATATTTGTGATGTTAATTTGAACTTTATTTTTTGCTTGTACTTTAGATAATGCTAATACCAGCCTTTTGAGAATAGACATAGCTAAACACATGAAATTTGCACTGGCAGGCAGGTGGAATAAATGACTTAATAGATTTGCTCAATTGCCTGTCCCTAGAGCACAATTCTCGTCTGACCTATGTTACGTAGGATGAGCATCTGACCCATGTGGTTTAGTAATGCTAAGAGATGAAGGCATCTTGACAATATATAAGATAAATCATGCTGCTGTGAAGAATAAGAACATGTTTATTAATAGTCTGCTGATGTCTAATTAATATATTTAACAGATCATTATAGAGGAGATTCAGGGTTTTTATTTTTCTACTTATTATACACCACCAGCCTAGAGGATGAGAACACCATTTTAAAGGATCAGCTGACCAAATTTAATGCATTTCTGACACTTATATTAGGTAATGTGTGAATTAGGATGTCCTTGATTAGCTTATATTCTCCATAAAAGATATTAAGAACACTTATAAATAGGATATTAAAAATTAGAGAAAATTAGGGTGGAATGAACCAGACTACATACAAATTAGTGAAGTAGATGTATATATGTATCACTATTCAAAAAAAAACCTCAGTAGCATTCATAGTAACCCAGGTGGTAGAAAAAGCAATTGAAAATAGTGTTTTCTGATGTCTGAGGACATTAATACTAGTACCTCAGATTTGTCATAATTGAGAAAAACCCTAATCAACTAACTATTTAAATTGTTTATTTTCCCTATGTAATAATAAATCATTGGTCTATTTTTTTCTCCTATCAAATGGCTGATTATAGATTTGGCATGTTTAAATTTCTTCTTTTCCATACCATACAGGCACAGCTTTGATAATCTCAGGAGGTCCTATCCATGTCTATGAATTGATGATTATGTGCAATGTTATTATGGTTTAATTTGGAAAACATCAAAGAATATGTCACGTTTTATTTATTTCATGTAGTGCTAGAATATAAATGCTGGATTGAGTCAGAGGACAGGCGTTTTCATCCTGGCTGTGTTTAGGACTAATACTTTGACCTTGGACATGTCACTCAATATTTCTGACTCAAAATTTCCTCATTTTTAAAAATGATGGTTTTGGACTGGGTGACCTCCAAAGTTTCTTTTTAGCTACAAATAATGATCCTATACAAGAATATTGTTGTATTTATTAATTTAGTATACTCATCCTCTTCAGATATTTTGGTGGTACAACAGAGAGAGAGAGCAGGATCAAGGTGGCCCATTGTTCTTGTCATCTATTACTATAGTTAGAGATGAACTGAAAGGAATAAAACTGTATATTCAGAAGACCAATGTATTTCTTAAATTTAAAAATTGATTAGAATACTTGAAGAAGGTCTTTAAACACTTTTCCTATAACTGTCAGCAAATGGAATCTGAAAAAATCTCATGGATTCATCAAATGTCAGCTTTGGGAACAACCTTAAGAACCAATTATCTATCCTATTTCCTTGATTTTTCTCTTTGCATCTACTCTTAGAAAACATAGAACTTTGTTTTGCTTGTTAGTCTTACTTGATAAAACTTGAAGGATCTGCAATTTCAAAATGGAGATAGTGCTTCAATTTATTCAACTTCTGGATAATAATCCCATCTTCTATGTGACTAGATCACCCAAGAGTTTGTATGTGGATGAAAATCCATCACTTTTTAGCCATTTGGTAATGAAATTCTCTGATTTTTAAGGGGTGTTTAACTGTAGGCAGTAGATCCATAATCCATCACTAAGTGGTACTTGAAGTTCTTTCAGTTTGTAGAATTTGCTAGAATATCTGTTCTATGGGGAGAGTCATTTCTTTGCTGGAGTTGTGAATTTACTTGTACAATAGGCAACCAATTCTCCAGAGGAGATATCAATACAGAATAAAAAGAGAAAAGTGCTCATATAATATATTTCCTCTTTAAAATTTTGGGAGGAAAATTTAAGCCTAAGTATCATATAAGCATACAACTTTAGAAATGGAAGAGATGTTAGAGGTATGTTAATATATTATACAAATGAAGAAATTGGTACCTGGAAGGCAAATATTTATTTTTCCCAAATATGGGATTGGGCAACAAGATGGCACAGTGGATGGAGCACCAGCCCTGCAGTTAGGAGGAGCTAAGTTCAAATCTAACCTGAGACACTTACTAGCTGTGTGATCTTGGGCAAATCACTTAAATTAAAATTAAATAAATTAAATAAAATTAAATTAAAAGGGACTTATAAAATTAAATTAAAAGGGACTTTCTTAGTCCCTCATCTGTAAAATGAACTGGAGAAGGAAATGGCAAAGCCCTCCAATTTCTTTGCCAAGAAAGTCCTTAATGAGATCATGTGAACAAAACTGAAATGACCCAACAATAACAACAACAACAACAAAAACAAAATATGAGTTAAGGGCTGAATAATTAGATTCTGTATTAACAAAGCTTGGGAAGGGAGGAAGGTGCTGATCTCCAAGTCAGGAAGATCAAAGTTTAAACCCTACTTTTGATACATACTATTCTAAGTCTTTAACTTTTCAGTGCTCTAGGCAACTCATTAAGGCTTTAAAATTGCAGTGAGAAAGGGAATTTCCATATATAGGAATTCTCTATATGAAAGAGGCAAAGGATATCAGGTGTTTTCCTCAATATTCAATGACTTTCCAAAACTCTTTTTTTGTGTTAATCTTGTTACTACCTTGACTTGACCTGAAAGCTAGATTTTCCTTTTCTTGGCTCTCTGAAAAGCTGATATTTGCCATTTCTATTTTGGATTCCCTTTCCTTTCCTTTCTTACCAGTCGAACAATCCCCTTCTACATTTTGCTTACTTTTTTTTTTTTAACCTGCCCCAATTATGTTGATAGGGAATTAAGTTTACATTGTCAGGAAAATACTGAAGAGATTAAAATGAAATTGAAGAATATTGAGAAACAGTAAACTTTATTTTTTCCCTATTTTAAAAAACTGCTGCTTAGTTTTGTTTTTAGGTGAGAGGTTCTTATTAATTCATATCATTTGCAACTGTTGTCTTTGGTTCAGATTTTAGTGTACATTTTTTCCAATTCAGAAATTTCTATCAATAAACATTTATATTCTATTGTTTTCATCATTCTCAGCCAATTTATAGGACTAAAAATGGGGGAAAGAAGTATCTTGCATCAAATATGCATAGCCAAATAAAATAAAGTGTCTCATTCTTTGATTGTCAATCTATCATCTCTCTGTTAGGAATTTGATAATCTAGAGTCATGGCTGACATAGCCTTGATCAAAGTTCCTAAGTCATACTAAGTCACTTATCTTTATGATATTTTTATTGTATAAATTGTTGTGGTTCTGCTCACTTCCTACTGTGCCAATTCATACAAATCTTCCCAAGTTTCCTTGAATTAATCCCTCTGTGAAAGTGCTTTAAAAAAAATGAACGTAGTGATACTTTTTGACTATATGTCCCTAGCAAATCGTTTAGATGCTCCTTGTTTCTGGTAATTGTCTAAAACTTTTAAGTAGTGGAAAAGTTGCTGGTCTGCATTGGTAGAATTTCCACACACACCATTTTCCTCACATCAGAAAAAAAAAAAAGATGGGTGGGAAGAGAAGAAGGGAGGATAAAATAGGGGAACTGTGGCAGTACAAATAAATTACCAGAAAAAACCCTTATTTCTAGGGTTGGGGTCGGGGTTCCATTAAGAGGGACTTAAAAACAGTGTAGAATATCACTGAATGTCCTAAGTGTAAAAGTTAACACCTGTTTTGGATTCTCTTCTCCTTGAGTGAAGATAATTTACCATTTTAAAGACTGAGTTCTGTCTAAAGTATAAAGTAAAGAACAATTATACATGTCACAAAAATTGTTTTAGTTTGTACTTCCTAGGAAGATAATTTTTATTTTTAGAAGAATACTTGTACCTTGGTTGGTTTTGTGAGATTACAGAGATTATTTGTATATTCTGGTGTTAGCAATGCATGGCTAACCTGGAGAATTTGCCCTGTCCTCTAAAGTCTGGGGCCCAATTCACAAACACTTTTTATACAAAATAGATTAAAGGATGGGAATACTAGAAGATAGATGAAAGTGGGAGATCATTTGGGCAGTAAATATAATTATAATGATTATTCAAATAATTATTGTTTAATCAGTTTTTCTTAATTTAAAAAATCAACTTCTCCTTTAAAAAGTTGTTGATTATAAACCCATGAGTATAAATGATTATCTCTGAAGCAAAGAGAGTTTGTCATAATCTACTGACATCCTCATAATTTATTAGTAATTTGAACTTTCTCTTTAATCCTCAACTATTGCCCTCCCAGGCAGTCATAGTGACCAAGATTGTCATTAAGAAATCAGAACCATTCCTGTACAAAGAGAAACATAATATTATCAGACTCTCTCCAAATCCCCAAATAAGCCCCTTTTATTATTCTATTTAAAATAATTTAATAAAGACAATGGTGACAAGAATCAAGTCCTGACAACTCGGTTGTCAGATTGGCAAACTAGAGAGGCTCTCAGACATTAAGGTTGTCATGAGAGCTCAATTTAGCTAAACTTGAAATAAAATATTTGGTATCTTACTTGCCTCTATCTACTTTGTTATTTTTTCTCTCTATTTAATTTCTCTTCTCTCTCTTTAGATGATTATTCCTAGTCAGTTTATTAAATAAGATAGTTTTGGTCTGTTTTGCTTATTTAATAAACTGATTACATTTTCATCTTTCTTTAAAAAAAAAAAAAACTAATTCTGCCATAATATTGACTAAAGAAGCATAAACATTGGCAGATTTCTTTTCATTGAAAGATATTAGGAGTCACCATATACGAGATAAGGTTTTCATTAATTTGGGGACTGGGATGTTCTAAATAGCCTTTAAGAAATGCTCATTAATATATCACCTTTTTAAAGATCTGTGGTTTTACACAAGTGAATTTTACTATGAATAAATTCCAAAATTCTTAGTATCTAATGAGCATTTCTTCATTACCAACCCCTTACCTATCATTTAGATAAATCTCCCATATAGCCATGGTAGACTCATCTTGTTCCTCCCCAAAAAGACACTTTCTCACCTCTGTGTTTTGGCTTACTTTATTCTTTTGGCTTTGAAAATGTCTTTTTTATCACCTCTGGTATCCTCTACAGTCACATAGTCAGATACATCTGAGCCAAATATCATCAATTCTTAAATATTTCTCTCAAATAACAAAACTTATATTGTCTTCCCTGACTTTCTATTACACTCCAGAATGAACTCTTCTTCCTTAGAACTCTCATAGAATTTTATTCGTACTACACTGATTACTAGACCACATTTTTTTCTTATCTTAGAATATAATGTATGCTTTATCTCATCTTTCTAAGTTGTAATCTACTTGAGGACAAAATCATTCTCATTTATTTTTGTGTTCTCCACCCTAAATAGGCATCCCTAATACACAGTAGGCATTCAACAAAGATCTCTTAAATACATGAGTATGTTCTGAATAATTGAGGAGGCTTAAATGTCTCCTATTTCAGTAGAGAGATGAGCTTCACTCATAGAGAATGTCTTTGACAGGATTTTGAAAGTCAGTTTAGCAGAAAGTGGAAGAAAGGACATTTAAAATGTGAATAGAAGGTCTCAGAATCAAAATGTATGTGTGTGCATGTGGGGGGGGGCGGGGTCACATATCAACAAGCAGGTAGTAGTTATCTTTGAGAAAAATGAACTCTTAATACTCTATTAGTGATTTCATTCTGGCAAGGAGTAGTTGGTAAAAGTCATTTCTTAGCCTGTGCTCTGTAGAATTTTTCTTTAGTTGCTGTGCTATGGGCATGTAAAGGACAAGTAATGCTAAAACATGAAGTCCTCCTTTTTTTTATCCTCAGGACAGATGTAAGATGTTATTCTGACAGTTTTTCAATGATGTCCTACAAATAATCCTAAGCCCTTTCCAATTTAATACAGTATATTAAAAGTAAGGCAACCTAGTGAGATTTTCACTTAAATAGAATAAGGGTTAAATGATAACTTGACTTATCTTTTAAATGACAAAAAATAAAGAAATTGCAAGACCTTTTCACACATTAGATATGTATTGTCATTTATCATCTAGATATCAGGCTAGCAGTGCGAAGTAATAAAACATATCATCGAAAAATGTGCTATAGGTCTGAATCACTCTTTCATTCCACCTCCCAGCTAACTGTAGTATTAAATCAAACAAGCAGAACATTTCCTTAGGCAGCCATTGCCTTTTAATTTCCTGAAGAACCTTAAAATATCATTCATTACAAGTACTACACATATTTGGTTTTTAAAAGTCTCATAAATCAATAGCAGGCTGACTGTAATAATTATTACAAGTTAGTGCATAATTTTCGTGCTGAAGGCTGCATGCAGAACTTTAGCATATGCAAACGAGGCAATTCAAACTGTGTATAGATATTAATATGAAGAAGCAGGTAACGAGGTGCAGGCTATGAATTATGCATCAAGAGTGGCTGATCTTCAATGAGGAAAATGAATTCAGCATGTAATCTAATTAGTGATGGAAGTCTATTACATCTAACTGCAAAAGCAACCGTCCTTGAAACAAATTTATTTACAATCCATGTTACCACTTGAAACAACTTTGAAATGATGTGTAAGACAACAGCTTAATTGTAAAAATTTTTTTGTTTGTTTCAGTTCTAGACCTGGAAGGCCTCCTAAGCGGACTCAAAGTGTCACCTCCCCAGAGAATTCCCATATTATGCCACATTCTGTCCCCGGCCTAATGTCTCCTGGCATCATACCACCAACAGGTAGGATCACTTTTGCTTTTATGTCTTAAAAATTAAGAATTAGGCCATATAACCCCCATGTTTAGAAGCACATACATATGGTATTTTATTTATATATGGACATATAAATAATAATGCAACTGAACCACTATTTTATCTGATTAAAGATATTAATTGACTCTACATGAAATGATCTCAAATGGATCGGGACAGAAAAAAATATATAGGTTGTTTTTTTTTTCCATTTTGAGGGGTCACAATTCAAACAACTGTACTGTGAAAATTACCTTATACTTTCTCAGATTATGATGTGAAGAAGTTTACCAAGTCAAAATCTCCCAGTGAAATATGTTGAGGGGAACAAGAGAAATCTGCTTCAGTTTCCCTCAATATGGGAAATGCTAGTTAATATGCTTGTATATAAGAAGAAAAGTAATTTCTAAGATAACCTGGATCCAAATCATAATTTTTTAAAGTGCATTTAATAATATTAAATTAGCATATTTGAAGCCAATTATTCAGATGATGGATATTGAATTAATATTTCTCAATAAAAACACCCTAAGTACCTAATATTAGATAATTTGAATTTCCATGGAGATTTGCATTACACTCCCAATTTTGCAGGTGAGAAATTGAAGCATGGAAAACAGAAATCACTTGTTGAATGTAACTCAAGAATTTGCTTTGAGGAGTTGCAGTAAGCCTACATTTGTCCATTTCTTATCCATTTCTCAAATTATTGAGTTGTATTGCCTTTATGTTTGTGTCCTCAATTAGGATTGTCTATTTTTACAAAAATCTAAATTCTGAATGTGGAAGAAACGGGAAGTTTTATGTAAAGGTTTATCACCTTCTTTTTAATAGGTCCTAAGAGTATCTGTTTAACAAATAGTGATTTTTGCCATTCTCTATAGTCACTGAAAGTAAATATGTTCTTTCTGCCTGTCTCCATTTTTGTTTTAAAACATACAAATATAAAGAATGAATGTATAGGCCTCATTCTGATATGGTTAGGTCGGCAGTGACTGCTCTGGTGTCTTAGGGATATTTTCTTTTTCAATTGCTACCCCCAGGGTACTAATTTCAGTGCCCACAAATACCAGAGATGTGTTCAGTGCCTCAGTAAAGAGATAGCATAGTACATGGTTACCTTGATTTTACATTAATGGATAATGGACTTGATCATATTGGGAAGGAAGTATCAGCAGTTTTAGACCATAGTTTAAATATATTGGATTATTTGCTGTCTGAGGGGAGGGGGGGGGAGTGGGAGGAAAGAAGAGAAAAAAAAAATTGGAACATAAGGTTTTGCAAGAGTGAATGTTAAAAACTATTTTTGCCTATATTTTGAAAATAAAGAACTATTACTTAAAAATGTTATTCTTAAAAGAATTCTTAGCTTTCACTAGACAGCCACCGAAGTCTGTGATACTCACTCATATACATATACACACACACATGTTAAGAAACCCAGTATTAAATACTATGAGTTTAAAATAATTGTAAAATTTTTTCTACCATATCTATCAATGTTTTCTTGAAGTTGATGATAGAAAATACTTTATTTGAGAGTATGGAATTTTTAAAAATTAACCTGGTTTTCAGGATTCAAGTAAAGTCTCTTTTGCCCATTTTGGTAAGTAATGAAATGTTTCACAAAAATGAATATCCTTGATAACTTGAACATTTCTTTAAAACTCATGTTTTGATGCTTAAAAGAATCCTTAGTTTGATCAGTATGAATACTCTTACTTTTGCAGATAATAAATTTCAGTAGGTAATCTTCATTATTTCTGTCTAATAATGATAATAATGATGATAGTAACAATGATATGTAAAT
The DNA here is from genome assembly GCF_016432865.1 of Antechinus flavipes. NCBI lineage: Eukaryota > Metazoa > Chordata > Mammalia > Dasyuromorphia > Dasyuridae > Antechinus > Antechinus flavipes. The sequence goes on along the minus strand of NC_067400.1, from coordinate 115,633,167 downwards.
AATATAAGATGAGATAGATATTTTAGGTCTAACCTTCTGGACTTTTCATATTTAGTTAGTTTGTCCCTTAGATTATAGATCCTCTCCATTTTGGGCCCTTTGTTCAAAGCCATTTTAGCTTGGGAGTCAAACTATCAGCAATTTGTTAAATTGTTATTGCTTTCAAGAACTCAGGTTTATCTCAATATTTCTATGAATCCTTGAGGGAAAACTTAATTGGAGGTTAAGTAGCAAAAAATTTAATATGAATTCTAGCTTTCATGTAAATTTCCCTGGAATACATTAAATACTTTTCATTTTTGGTTTGGACCTTTGATCTTTTTCTCTGTGGGTACTGAATTTAGAATAGTGGAATCTGAATTTGCTTCTTGTCGTTGCCCCCTTACTACATATATGAATTTGAGCAAGTTATTTATCCTCTATGGGCCTCTCATTTGTAAAATGAGTAAGTTGAAGTAGGTGACTTGATAGTTTTAGATTTACAACTTCTGCCATGGAGAAAAATGGATAATTCTCCTATTTCTTATGGTCTTAGAAACTGCCTAGAAACTTTTGGGAAATAAGAGCTTCCCAAGTTCATAAAAATAATATAATTTAGAAAGAGGCTTGATAATAATGAGGTCTTCTTGAATCCAAACAATTGTCCAGCCTCTGAGTCATTCTGCTTTATTATTTATTTACTGATATGCTTTAATAAATGGATATGCTTTCATAAATGGAGGATGCTGAATTTAATTTAAAATATCATGACCCATTGTCATTAGAATGGAGATCCATTATTATGTTTTTAAAATTTGTAATTACATAGATTGAGTATGCTTAATATTACGTTGTTAACTTTCAATTCTGTTGTTTTGTCCCACCTCCTTCCTCATCTTATGGGATGAAAAATTAAATGACCAAAAGAATTTTCTTTTCAAATGGAATCTGAAATTATATCAGTGAATGTCTAATTCAGCTGAAAATGCTGAAGACAAAAGATTGTCCATGGTAGCTGTCCATAGTCAGGGACTAGAACCATGTCTTCTGACTGTATCATACTTTTTTTTTTTCCTTTAGTAGCATTGTGACAGCAGTTTAGCAGAATAAAGAAGACCATAGGCCTTTTTCAATTACTTTGGGATTTGGGGTATGTTCCAGGGGATTGAGGTTGTTGGAAGTCTTGCCACTGGCTAAGTGGCATGTTATCATAATTGAATCCAGATTTTCCTAGGGCATAAGTTACTCTCTCATTGTGGTTTGATTTTCTACAAGCTGAACGAACAATTTAAGACCACTAAGATATCAATTAGTTACTACTGCAGTGAATTAAATAGTATCATAGTGAAGTATATTACCTGGAAGTGTTCCTAGTGTTCCCAAAGAAAACTGTTTTCTAAGACAATTTTCTAAAACAATTTCAAGAATATTGTCTTATATAGTGATCAAAGTTCTGGGCTTGGATTTTGAAATGTTCACTTCTGATATTTACTAGCATCACAACTATGGATAAGTCACTTGGTTTCCATGAACTTCAGTTTGTCCATTTGAAAAATTACAATGATAATATCTGTAGCATTATCTCACAGTGATATTGAAGCAATCAAATAAGATTGGGGGAATAACAATAACTATATGAATTTCAAATATAATTTTAAGGACATTAATTTTTTTAAATCTGCTTTACATGCTCTTGAGGAAAATAAAATTGATTCATTTCAATTGATTCAATAGTTCTATAAAATAATCAGGAATTTTGTTGTACAACCACACCATTTTTTTCCAAGTAAAAAATTTAAGTAAAGCTTTTCTTGAAAGTGAAAAAATCTTTTGAATAATTACTAATTATTTTTGCTTTTTTGTAAATTAAAAAAAAAAAAACTAGAATACCATTATTTAGATGTTTTCATTCAAATATTTTCTTTGGGGAAGTTTTTATGGAAAGAATGTGTGTGTGCATGTGTGCATATATATGTTTGTGTCTCAGAAGGGGGTGGGGGCAGATGGTGATAAGTCCCAGAATTTATGGTTGCCATTTGGTACCATAGCAACCAGAAGTTGGAGTTAATGAAAGAAAGGAGAACCTTTGTAGAGCTTCACAAACCAATACCTTCTATAGTGTTCACTAACTTTATTTGAATTGAACACTTTTTGTAATAAATCATTTTTATAAATAAATACAGGTGTAAAAATAAATTCATCTTAGTAACAGGAGCAACTCCTATAAAATTTTCAGAAAGATGTCTGTTTAAATAGAAGGAAAGGGTTCTTCCGGACTTCCAAATGCCACTCTCCTAAATAAGAGTTTAATTTGAAGACTGTTTAGCCAATCTCCTGATTTTCTGCCTCAGGCAAGAATGTAAACTAGTTTTGAAAGTATCAACTTCACATGAATATTGGGTAAGTAACTCAGTTAACCCCACACTGACATGTAATCTTATAGGAAAAACTAATGCTTAACAATTATGTCTTTGAAAAATAAAATGTGTTAACTTTAAAATAAATAAATCTTCGTTTTTCAGAACTTCTCACTCTCTCTGTTACCTACTTGTAACCAAATAATTGACATCCACACAGGGTAAAAGGGAGTCTATACACATGCTTTGAAAGTAAATATCTTATAGATTGCAATTTTTCATTATTGGAAGAAATACTGAACCAGGGCAATATTAAACCACAGCAAATTGCATTAATACTCTGTTATCTAATGAAGAAGAATTGAAAGGAAATAATCTCCTTTGGATGCACAATTCAGAAAGTCATTATCAGGATTTATCTTTCTCAGTTTACTCTGCTAAACATTACTAACCAGCAACAATATCCAAAACAAATCTGATAGATATTAACACTTCTCTTTGTACCAGCATTCTTGTAATATTTAAAATGCATTGAATATAACAACTTCTCAGCAGAAAATTCCTAGATTGGAATTTTGCATTGTCTATTGAGAGTTTTATTATAGCAAATACATTGGATTCCATGAGAGTATTTATAAACAAAGATCATAGATAATGTACAAGAAGCTACAAATGCATTAAAAATTTTCATTAATAAATTAAGCAAAGAAGTCCATAATATACTCTGATTTTCTTCCTTACCATCCTACCTCAAAATTTAAAAATTCTACAGATTACAATAATATATTTTCAAATGATCTGATTTAAGAAAGATGTAATGTAAAAATATTATTGTAAATTTCTAGGATAAGCAGTCTACTTTAGTCTGTCGATATTTATTATTTTAATATGCATTGTTAGAGTTTTTTCGTAGTGAGAGAAAACACACTCATGCAAAATTTGTTCATATTTCCCCCAATATAAATTTATTGAGCAGTTGCTTAATAATCATTCTTTAGCATCTGCCTTCAATTTATAATTAAAGATGGTGTTTTCAGATTACTATATTTTTTCATTTCTTAAAATTTTTATTTAATATTTTTATTTTCCTCAGTTACATTTAGAACATTTGTTTTTAAAACTTTGAGTTCCAGATTCTCTCCCTTATCATTACCCCTACCCCAAAAAAAATCCTTAAGAAAACTGGAGACACACACACACACACACACACACACACACACAGAAATAGAGACAGAGAGAGGGAGAATGCTTCAATCTGTATTCAGACACAATTCTTTTTCTGGGTATGGATAGGATTTTTCATTATAAGTCCTTCAGAATAGTTGTGGATCATTATATTGCTGAGAATAGCAAAGTCATTCACAGTTGATCATCGCAGAACATTGCCTATTACTTTGTACACACTACATTTCACTTTGTTTGAGTTCATGGAGGACTTTCCATGTTTTCCTGAAAAATCCGGCTAATAGTAACAGTACAGATTACTGTACTTAAGAGGTAATGTTTATATAAAAAACAATGACAGGATAGAGTCCATTCTTTCTTTTTTTTTTTTTTAATTATAATTTCTACTCATTTGCACTCATAAATACAATTTTAGGCTGATTATTTCTATCAAATATTTAGCAGCCCCTGAGTAAGTGAAATCCAAACAAAATGTTATAATCCAATATGCCATGTTGGTAAATATGTTTACTTTTCTTTTCATTGGCTTTTAAATTTAGCTGAAAAACAATGAAGGAAGATCTTGGTAGGTAATGTACTGCTGGCTTATTGAAGTGAAAATGAATGAAAACCATATGGGAAGTATTTTCTTTTACATTTCCATTCTAGGAGAGCAATAAAATTATCTATTTAGGCTTTAATTAAATAACTATATGGGACTAAACTACAGAAACAGGAAGAATTGTCCTCTTTTGGTCTAATTTATTTCTTCCAAAATATTTATAGTTATTCTACAATCTCATGTTGTTAAATGGGAACAATATTAAGGTTGACAATGAATTTAAGTTACCTCCATAGCAGTTTTGCTGTAATGAAATTGTATTTTGGAGTTCTGTGAATAAACTTGTTGCCATAATTGCAATGAATTATTTACTTCTCTTCTAGCAGAATAGCATACTCTTTGACATGGAAAAGGACAATTTGTAACAAGATGGATAAATTAGATTTAAAAAGTCATATCTGCTTTTTGTTATTATCTTTTGAATTGTGAATTATCTGTGACCAAAAATAAGTTTAAATATAATCATGACATAGCTTCATAAATGAATAAGTCCCTTTGATGACAGTATTCCTCTTCATCAACACTGTCATCATCACTACTATTACTATGGCAACAATTTCTTGTTTCTTTTTACAATATTTTGATAATCTTCTTTAAAATATAATTTGTTTAAGTTTAATGTGGAGCCACAGAGTAGTAGGAGGGTTTTTTGACCAAAATATACCAGTGAGTCTGAAACACAATTATTAAAATTTAGAAAAACTTTCATGAGTAAAGAAGGGCACATGTTTTCTTGGCAGTACTCTTCATCTGCCTCAAATTTTTATTTACTTATAAGTTATTAATCAAGCTGTAATGAATATAATTTGGATAAATATATAGTCTCTCCAATCTATTTTTGTTGATTTTGTTTCTGACTTGGCAAAAGGAGCTTTTAAAAATGTTTTAATGTTAAAAATGTTTAAAAATGTTTTCCTTGTCAGCACTAAAAAGTTCTTGAGGTTCTTTAGACAACCTGCTATGTATGTATGTATCTATCATTGAAGTAATACAAAACCCTTTTTGAGACAATTGGTGTTTTTAGCCTTTATGATCACTTGGGGGAAACAATTTCCTTAAGTTTACTACTTTTTAAATGAAATTTTAATAATGATAGATAATATGATAAATAATGAAATATAGACTTAAATTAATTCACCTGACTGCTGAATGAAATGTTTTAATGTCTTACATTTAGGTTCAAAAATCAATTGCCCAAATAGTGAGTTCTTTAATAGATGAGACATAGGAATATTTGATAATTGTGTGAAAAAATAAAACAAAATAACAACAAAACAGCAACAATAACTGGGTATTTCAATGAACCAGAAACTTGTATTGAGCCAATTGTCCACAATTATTCTGAATAGCAATAACCTCTTCATTTTTAAAAAGCCACTCCACAGTTTAAAAAAAAAAGTTTTCATTTTGTTTGATCTTAACAACTCTGCAAATTGAGTTTCACCAATATAAGTTATCATTAATTTCTACTTAAGGAAACTTAAACTTATGAAGCTAAATTATTTGCCCAAAATTATAGATCTAGTCAATAATGCTATAAACATGTAAACCCAGATTTTCTGATTTCTAATTCATTTTCCTTTCTATTGGAAAAAAAAAAAAAACTCTGTTAATAGAATAATGAAAACACAGTCTCAAAATGAACATTTCTAGTAGAATATTAAAAAAAAAAAAGGAAGTTGTACATCAAACATTGAATTTCCATTGAATACAAATCACTTTAAAAGTAGATAAATCCAATGTGTTAATTTCAAAAATTGTCTTGCTTCTCTAGATTTCCTTTTGTTTATATGTTTAAAAATATTTACATCACTATTGTTAAGTTTGCTTTTATACAATGTAAATTAGGGAAGAGAAATAAAATCCTTTAAATAAATGATCATAGTTAAGAAAAGCAAATACATACATTGGGCCTGTTAAAAAAAAAAAAAAAAAAAAAGACAAATTTGCATCTTTGGTCCAAAAACTTCTATGTCAGAAGGTGGACAATATGATCCTTTATATAGCTACATTCATTTAAGTGACTTGCTGGTGATTACAAAGCATAAATAATTCAGAAGTCTATATCAGGTCCTCTTCTTCTTGGGTCAGCTCTCTATATAGCATATTGTTTCTCTTTCTAAACATCTACAGTGTTCTATATTACATGCTAAGTTATAAGATATAAATATATAAATATTAAATAAGAAAGAACCACTATTATCAAGGAACTTAAAATATAATCATGGGAGTGTATATATATATATATATGTGTGTGTGTGTGTGTGTATATATATATATATATATATATATATATATATATATATATAACTGATTATAATATAAGAAAAAAGTGATAAGAAAGGAAACATTCAGAAAGAAAGTGTTTTCTTTTAGGAGGGTCAAGAGGGGTTTTATAGAAAAGATGAAGCTTATTTGAGCCTAAGAAAATAAGAAGAATTACAACACGGAGAATAGAGAACATAGAGGGATCCTAAATATAGGTTTTGATTTAGGAGGTATGAAAATAGGAAATGCTGCTTAACATTTTAATTGGTGAATTAATGGTATTACCACAAGTATTATTCTTAACAAAAATATTATCATAAATATTATAACTTACTCTTTGTTATTATATTTGATTCAGTTATCTTTTCCAGCTTTTCTGCTTAATAAGCTTTTTATACCAAGGACTTAGGAAGGGAGGCCAAACAATTTTACTAAAACAAATCAACATATTATCATTTTTTTCAACATATATAATATTCTAAACCCAAATCACTCTATATCTCCAGTGAAAGAAAGGATTATATGCAAAGTTAGAAGTGATAGCTAACTTACATGTTGAATGACAGGATTTTCAAAAGTCTTAAAAAAGGGAAGAATATTGGGCCTAATTTCACAATATGACTTTTTTTTATCCAAGAGATTAAAAAAAAAAAACTTTCATGAGTATACAATGGGGAAAATATTCTTAGCAATTCATTTAAAAAAAACAGGGGTTTGGGAATTATGAAAACATTAATTTGAGTCAAAAAATATGTCACTGAAGAAAGCTATTGTAACCATAGGCTGAATTAAAAAGGCATAATATCCAGGACTAGGATGGTAATAATATTACTGCACTCTGCCCTGGTTAGCTCATATCTATAGCATTATATTTAGTTCTGGGCATCACTTTAGTAAAAATATTGAAAATCTGGAGACTATATCCAGAATGACTAGTATGATAATGAAAAGTCTTGAGATCATGACATGATGATCTCATTCATGTGCATGAGATCATGTGAAATGATCAAGGTAGGACCAGTCTGTGTCAGAAAAATGCTTACCTGGCATCCAAATGGGAGCTACAGACAATTAAAGTAACATGATTAGGTTGGGGAACTACTAAAAGGAGGAGAGCATCAACATAAAGAAAAGAGAAAAGAAAACGCTATAGACAGAAAGTTCAAATGGGAGATCTATGATAAGTCCTGGTGATAAAAGTCTACTTTTAAGGTAGCTGAAGTATGAGTAGAGGGAGAGGAAAAATATGAGATATTATGGAAGAATCATTTTTTTTAAAATCTTGGAAGTAACATGAGTGGGAAGGTGTATTTAAGAAAGAAGACATATTAAAAATCACATTTTAATTTTGCTCAATTAGGAGAATAGAGATGAAATTAATAGAAATAAAGAAGTTAAATAAAGGAGCCCGTTTTTATGGGGCAGATCACGAATTTCTTTCTCAATCTGTTCAGTCTGATATTTGACTAAGATATCCAGCTGAGGCTTTCCAGAAGGCAGTTGACAATGCAGAGTAAAGGAAATGATTAATAAGTTTTGTATAAAGATAGAAAGAATGAAGTTGTAGGAGGTGGGTGCCTAGAGAAAAAGCGTAATTAAAGAAGATAAGTCAGTTAGTCAGCAAGCATTTTTAAGCACCTCCTCTGTTCAGACCTCCTGTAAGTCTAAAGTTCTATTTCTTTTTACTTTCCTCGAATAAAGCTTTCTTAATCATTAAAAAAGTAGCTCCTAGCTCTAATATACTTGCTTTTAAGAATTGGATAGGCTTGATTCATATTTTTTTCTTAGCCTCTGAATTTTTCAGATAGGATTTTTTTTTTTGTTTTGCTTTACCTAAAACTTTTGGTTACAATACATGAAGGAATAGAGAATAATTTTGAAAAAGAGTACATACTATGATCAAGACAGTATTTTGGAATAAACTAAGAAACTTAGTAAAAAACTAAAAACCAATCTTCTTCATTTTCCTTCTCCTCTATCTTTAAATGCTAGGGGTCTCTATTTGTAAAATAGATAAGAAAAAATTAAAATGTCTAAATTTAATATAAATAGTTGAGTTCTCTGATAAGAAATAAAATTGGATTTGGAAGAACACTATTTAATATGTAAAAGAAACTGAAATCATATCTGGAATGCATGAATCTTGTAAGGATTCAAGTGATCCCCCAAACATTCAGTTTTTATGACCTCCTTCATTTTTCTAGAACCCATGACTCAGAGGAAGAATAAGTTGCTTAAATTCATTTTTAATGAATTTTACATTGATTTGATATCTTAGGAAAATAATTTGTTAAGTGCCATATTGAAACTTTTATGTATCTATATGTACATTTAAACTTAATATAATATATAAATTTAAGCTATTATTCTTCTCATCTTCCATATTCATGTTCTGAACAAGTGGTTAAATAAAAATTAGTAATGGATGGAAAATTATTAAAAAACAGTAGAAATAGTACTGGTTTTGAAATAATAAAACCTGGATTTAAAGCCCAATTTTAGCATTTACTAATCTATGTAAACTTGAGTAAGTCACTTAATCTGCATAAGCCTCAGTTTCCTCATAAATTAAAATGAAAGACTGAATTAGTTGACCAAAGTCAAGTCTAAATCTATGAAGTCTGAATTTTTAGTATACACACTGATCCCTTCAAGTATAACTTCAATTTGATGGATACACATGTCCCAGAATTTGATCTCTTTTTATGGAGCTGAGGTTGTAGGTAAATAAACTGTACTCATCAGAAGCATTAATCTTAAGTACAGTTTCTGAATGGTAATTATTTTTTTCTTTTCAAAAATAAAACACTTACAAAAATGGTAGTGAACCTTTAAAGTGGATATGTCTTTCCATTGATTGCAGCTGAATTTTCTATTGCTTAATTGTTGGAAATAAATTGATATATACTGTAAAGCCAGTTTTCATAGCAATAAAACTGTAACCTAATTCAATAAATTGAATCAAATAGCACAAACATTTTTGCACTTCATTAAGGAAGTAGACAGTATAATTAATGTGAGAGCTTTCATCATATTAACTTGTTCATGTTTGGCTAGGAATATACAGTAGAGTAAACTCTTTAGATGTCTTATTTTATACTATTTTACTTTCTAATTAAACTTGCCACCTGTCCAGTATTTAATAGAAGGCTATCTATGTATGTATAAGTATCATAGGGTTTATTCAATCTTACTTTTGTATCAAAAGCTTAACAAAATCTCATTTTACAGAGTCATGAAAAGGTTATGATTTTCTCAAAGGATGAACATTATCTAAAAATCAAATAAATATCATTATTATCAGACTTTATTTTTGTTTAGGAATTGAGCAAAGAATGAATCTGCCAAGAAATAATCTTTTCATTATTCTATAAATCACTCCATGTTCTACATTTATCATAATTATTTCCAAAAATGTATTTTGCATTGTTCCAACTTCCAGACTTGTTGACTCAATTGAATCATTTTTCTCCTTAAAATTTTCATTTTCCTAGAACAATTAATCTATTGATATATATTATTTGGCATTGAATACAATTCAATTAAAGTCTTGTAAAATCTTTGGTTTACTTATAATTCATTTCCATTGCCAGAATATCTGCTTATCAAATAAATGACATCCATCCTCTGATGAAAATCCCTTATTGGCAATTAGCATACAGTCACCATAATTTATCAATTTTATTTGTTGTTCTATTGAATTGCATTAAATATATTTGTCCTACTTTAAAATGTTGATAGCTCTTACTCTGTTGCCAAACATAATGTTTTTTAATAATTTTAAGAATAATAATTTAGTTTTTTGAGATCTAAACATATCTTAATATCTTACAAATAAAATGACAACAATTACATGAAGTCATGTTTTTTTTCTTTGAGTTTCAGCTTAATAGAACAGTATTAGGGAATTAATTTGGCAACATCAGCAAAATGAATCTAATAAAGGCATCACTGTTCTTTATAATCATTTTGTTATTTTAACTCTTTTTTCCCAAATAATAATTTCTAAATGGAAAGATATGCTCAAAATGTGATAAATTGGGTACAAAATTATGTAGAAACAACTTTTTTGTGTGTGACTTGAGATATTTGAAACCTACAAATAACTGCAGATTAAATTATCTAATTAGTTTTAAAATTAATTCCCTTCAAGAAATTAACTTTCTCAAAAGTAAAGAAACCTTAGAAAGTACAATCTTTTGCAAATACCGATTACTAAGAGCACAGGTGTTAGATATAGTATCTTCAAAACTACAGGACCACTATATTTAAAATTACAATATGACATTATTTTGATGTTATTCAACCATGTGATTCATCACTGCATATCTAACCTTTAAGTTACTTAGCAAATAAATTAAATGGAGAGATACCATTCCAAGGAGAACTAATCCCCATATGACCTGTCCATATGAGTTGTCTCCTTGATTTATAACTGCAATTGCTTTCCTGGCATGAATTTCATATGACATAATAATATTCTATGAATTCTTGAAATTACAGAGAGCTCAATATCAATCATCTCTAATAGAAAATCATATGTATTAATATAAGGAAATTGTTGGAAGGCAGATATTTTGGAAACATGTTTACCAAAAACTAAGTAGATATATGGGATTTTAAGGAAATGGAGAACTGTTTCTTTTAGCTTTGTCTAAACTGATTATATTCACAATCATCATCATTGCAAGTATAATTATCATTATCACTGTCATCACCATCAAACATTTTCCCCAATGCCTTCTGTCCACATTCTTCTAGCTGGCTATGTGTATTGAATTGTGCTCATGTATCCATAAGAATTGCAGCCATGGAATTTTAATGCCATGAATGTCCAAATGAGAATTAAGCATGCCTGAATGGGATATAAAACTCATAGATACAATCTTACAGAGCTGAGAATCACCTCTTTCCTATTCTTGCTTCATTTTATTACTAGGAATGGTTCATAATTCATCTCTTCTATTGTCAACATTTGTGTTCTGTGCTTGCTGCCTTCTTGGCCCAAAGTTATTATAAAACCCCAAATTATGCTCTTTAATGGGTAAATACCTATTCCTTTTCCTGGTGATAAAGTACGTTCCTTGAGTTTGCCATAGGCAATATGATATTTCATCTTCATTTCTGACTTAATCTCAGTTCGGTTCCCCCAATGGTACATTAACCATTACATGCTATTACTCATTATTTTTGACATGTGACATTTTCATTAATGATCATCTCAAATTTCATCAAATGCAGGTTTCCCCCATCTGAATAATGTTAAATAGAGTTTGTGAGAGTGAGTGAGTGTGTGTGTGTGTGTGTGTGTGTGTGTGTGTGTGTATGCATGCGCAATGCGTGGATCCACTTAAAATGATACTAAAATCTTGTTTAATTGATCGAGCTATTTTGGAGAAAACTTTAAATGTTTCAGATATATTAAGTTCTTTTTGTACTTATGATAGAAGATAACATAATACTTGCTGACGTAATATTTTTTTCCTGGAACTATCCAGTTGACTGCTTATATTTCTCTGTGATATATCTTCCATTAAAAAGTAAGTTCCTTGAGGGCAGGAGCTATTTCAAAAGCTGTTTAGATCAAGATGATTTTGAGGTGTGCTTCCATGTCAACAAACATCTTGGTGAAAATTAAACAAAATCTTTTTGAGTATGAGTATTCTATGTAAACTGTGCCAAACTTGAGATGTTTGAAAACATCTTGATAATTGTTAAATTATTCCATTTTTATTGAATTATCATATAGAGACCCAGAAGGCTAAATAGTAAGCAATATCTTTTTTATCTTTCTCAGAATCTGTTTTAATATCATGATTTCCATTCCTTTCCATCTACTGAAGCAGTTGAAATCCGAGGCCTTTATAATGAATCCATTCTTTTAGTTTTGTTATATCTTTTAATGGATATAAGAAATATATAATGGATATAAGAATAAGAAATAGTATTTTTTGGTAACACCAGGAGTGCTTAGTTACTGTTTAAAAGGACACTTGAAAGCTTTTGTGGATTTGGATAATTAAGTATGTAAAAATCATAAATCTATAAAGTTAGAAATATTAACATGTACACACACACACACACACACACACACACACACACACACATTGTTTTTTGTCCTTTGTCCTTACAGAGGACCATACCATCAAGGAAATAGTATCATGATTGTTTTTTGTCCGTTGTCCTTACAGAGGACCATACCATCAAGGAGATAGTATCATGACATATAAGTAAGATAGATTTGAATTAAGGAGGGCTGTGCAAAGTTACCAGCTTTACTTTGTCTTCCAGAGCCATCTGGATTCAGGGGCAAGATAGAGATGAGGAGAAATAGAGATGGTCCTGGATGCAGTGGGAGACTTTGGCCATTTTAAGATAAGGTCTTTAACAGGTGCCGGTTTGCCTGAAGTCATATGTGCATACATATTTAAATCTAAGACACAGTTTAGCTTTCATATCTTATGAAGCATACATAACTTCCTTCTTTCCATTTATATAACTGCTGTCTAGTTAATCCATCACCTCTTTCTTATACTAGTGCAATAGCTTTCTAATTGTGTTCCTTTTCTTATTCTCTCCCCCACTAATATATATACCTAATGTCAAAATCAAAGGATTATTGAATACAATTATTTCTGTCATTGCATCTATCAATAAATCTTTAATGATTTTAATAAATGTTTAGGAAACATTTTCTTCTAAAATCATTTACTTTTGGGGGGAGGAAGGATAACATTAAAAGTGTCTTTGTATTCTCTACAACTTCTAGTTAATTGGGTGATTGTGAAGATGTGATCTTCTGTAAATACTCTTTTGTGAAAAAAATCTGCCTTTTCCTAATACTTATTTTCAACAAACATTCTCTTAATATATATAGAGATAATTTTCATAAAAATTCCTATAAATAGAAAAGAATGGTAAATGAATTAGTAATGTACACAAAATATATATGTATACAAATACATAGGTGTCCATATAAACATATATATAAATACATACCTTTTAGAGGTATTATATTTCACCCTTTAAACCATATAACTCTTTGAGATTCTCATTTTCTTCTTTCCATTAAAGAATAATCTCTTTTTAACTTGATTTTCCCTTAACTTTGTTATTTTCTCATAATTTTTTTTTAATCTTCATCTCATAGACTCTCGTCTTTCTAATAGTGGCATAAATTTTAACATAGACAGGCCTAATAGTCTAACTTCTGATTGCTTTGATTGGGGATAGTGTTATTTTTATGACATGCCACTATTCTTGATAAATATAAGATTCGCTACCCTATTAAGCTGTTTTCTGGGCTTTCTACATATTGGACATTTAATAGGTTTTCATCATCTTTAGTTTTACCTTTAATTTATTCTCAGCTACAGTATTATGGATGAAAAAAGCACTCCTGATATGTGATTATGAATGAATCATTTAATGTCATTATGCCCTAATTTCCTAAAATATAAATATAATAATATTATAAGCATAATAGAAACAAAGAATATAAAATGTATGGCTTTTATACTAAATTATCTACATGGTCTCTTTCAGCTTGAAATTTTTGTAATTTCTAAATAATGTTTATCATTTCTAACTTAATATTGTCCTGTCTTCTCTATTCCCTCATACAATAAAATGTAAGGCTCTAAAGGATAATGGCTATCTAACTTTTGTATTTTATCTTTAGTATGAAGTACTCATATATAAGGACTTAGCAGATAAGCATGTAATAAGTGCTTTTCATTTTACTCAGTAGCTGAATGAGTAAATGAATAAGTAAATGTAAAGTAGTGAGTAGTCACAAACGTCCATGAAAAGTCTAGACTATCATTTGTAATGAACCTCCATCAGTCTTTAGTTCTTATTGCATATCATCATTCCAATGAAAGATTTTGAATATTAGGGCTTAAATTTCATTCACCTGCTTGATTGTGACAGTTGTCTTCAAGTGGATTTAGCACTTAATGAAGTTTTCTGGACTGTTAACCCTAGACCTGAAAGGAATAATTCTTGAAGTGAGAAAGCAATTTTCTGGCCTAATTATACCCCTGGCCTCTCTGAAAACACTGTCAACAAAAGTACAAGCTTTGATAGTGATTGTTTTTGATGTGTATTGACTAGTTTTCCTTAGTAGGGATTCTGACCATTCATCTTATAATAACTGCCTTTGGTGACCTCAATGTAAGCCACATTTTATCTCTTCAGATAAAGGCTTAAAATCTTTTTCATAATCTCTGGTTCACTTAAATATCAATTAAATATATTGTGTTATCTGGGTGTAAACAAAATTTTTATATTTTATTCTTTCTGAGTTCTGCATAGTCTTTATCTGCTATGTAGTCTGTTGAGTTGAACATGCAGATATTTTCTAGTTTTAGCAACTGAAGAGATGATTCAATGAATGATGCAACATGCAAAAACTCAAGTTTCTGATATATTATTCTATCATGAAACTTATTTTTGTTTAGTTAAATTGTGTTTCTCAGAAATGCCAATATCTGATATATTTTAAAATACCTTTGATAATAATTATGCCATGCAATTGTCATTTTGGGTCATTATAAGTCATTGTATGTATTGGGTCATTGTAAAGTGATAGGAATAAATACACTAATGTAGTTTCAAAGTTCTATGATTCTGTAAAATAAAAAATGAACTTTGAAATGAAAATATCTCAAAATTACCAGAAATTCTTTTTTAAAATTCTCAAATAAAATTATATCTATTTTAAAAATACATAGCATTCTCCATATTTGATGATGAAATGGTAGTTTAGAAGTAGTGTCAATACGGTAGTAGGATAGAAAATAAAACTATAAAATTTACAATAAGTAACTAGTAATGAGTAAGTAGACAACAATAATAACATGCAGAGAACAGTAGTATCATGATAACAGTTTTTAAAATGCATTAAGTATCTGGAGTATCAATGTATCAAGATATATTGATGATTTGTAAAGATAGCATTTTTTTAAAATAACTTTTTATTGATAGAAGCCATGCCAGGGTAATTTTTTTACAGCATTATTCCTTACACTCACTTCTGTTCTGATTTTTCCCTTCCCTCCTTCCACCCCGCCCCCCAGATGGCAAGCAGTTCTTTACATGTTGAATAGGTTACAGTATATCCTAGATACAATATATGTGTGCAGAACCAAACAGTTTTCTTGTTGCACAGGGAGAATTGGATTCAGAAGGTATAAATAACCTGGGAAGAAAAACAAAAATGCAAGCAGTTTATATTCATTTCCCAGTGTTCTTTCTTTGGGTGTAGCTGCTTCTATCCATCCTTGATCCATTGAAACTGAATTAGCTCTCTTTATTGAAGAGATCCACTTCCATCAGAATACACCCTCAAAGAGTATCATTGTTGAGGTATATAATGATCTCCTGGTTCTGCTCATTTCACTTAGCATCAGTTCATGTAAGTCTCCCCAGTCCTCTCCGTATTCATCCTGCTGGTCATTCCTTATAGAACAATAATATTCCATAGCATTCATATACCACAATTTACTCAAACATTCTCCAATTGATGGGCATCCATTCATTTTCCAGCTTCTAGCCACTACAAACAGGGCTGCCACAAACATTTTGGCACATAAAGGTCCCTTTCCCTTCGTAAAGATAGCATTATAGAAAATTTCAATTAAATAAATAACTGAAGACTATTCAGTCCTCATCTTTGGACTATGCTGACATTAAAAAGAAATAAACAAGCAACATGATATTGCTATCTATTTTAATATATACATTAATATGTCATTGGTCAAATTGTGAAATAATAAAACTATTTTGAAAAAGCAACTTTGGAGTTATACTCTACTAAAGTAGAGTATATACTCTACTATAATATTCATTGCTGGACATGTATATAGCCCAAGGATATCAAAGACATAAAGGAGTCATATTTATACCAGAATAGTCATAGTAGCCCTTTTGTGACAACAAAAACCTGGAAACAGTAGATGCTTTTTAATTTAGGAATGATTAAAATAAATTATGTTATATAAATATAATAGGATGTCACTGAACTGTATTGAAGATGAATATTTTTTGTTTTCAGGAGTAGTTCTCTGGGAGGGGGCAGGAGGAAGATACTGGGAAATTGGTGGGATAAAAATGAAAACATTTTACAAAGAAATGACAAATATGATGAACTTAGAGAAGCATGAAAATACATATGAAATTCTGAAGAGTGAAATAAACATAATCTAAAAAAAATGTAAACAATTAAATAAAGTAAACAATGTAAGTAAAGAGAACAAGAAAAATAACAATAAGAAACCATAAAACTAATTGCTGTAATGACCAAGCTTGGCCAAAAGAAATGATATTAAAAACTTTTCCTGGGGAAAGAAGGAGACTATGTGGGCAGTAGATGGCACAGTGGATTGAAGTACTGGCCCCAGAGTCACGAAGTCCTAAGTTAAAATCGAGCCTTGGATACTGAACACTTCCTAACTGTATGACCCTGGGCAAGTCACTAAACTCCATTTGTTTTGCAAAAAAAAAAAAAAAAAAAAAAGAAAAGAAAAGAAAAGAAAAAAGAAGGAAGGCATGAATATGGAACCACATGTACTCTCAAATTTGGTTGATGTGTTGGTTAACTAAATGAAACAATTTTAATGTTTTCTCTTTTATATTCTTTTTTTTTTTTTAAGAGAGAGTCCTAGGTAGGAGGAGAAATATATCCAGAAATAAATTCAATGAACAAAAAAAGTTATCAATAAAAATTGAAAATAATTATAAAAAAGAATATATATACACACATATGCGTGTGTGTCTGATACAACTAAATATTGAAGCAAGTGAAAATCCAAAATACATTAATTGATTAAATTATGTTCAGTGCTAACAACATTGTGGTTAGATTCACTTGGTTTCTATTATGACATCCATTAGTGTGTACTTTCTTGGAATAAAATGTCATTACTTAATTTAGATCAATAGAGCAGGAAATGCTCTATAATTCCATTGTCCTCCTTAAATTTACATAGTATGCGTTCTCATTCCTGATTCATGAAGGTCTTGGCATTAAAAGAAGCTCATCTTTAAAAAAATCTGCTGATATAAAATGCTTCTATTTCAAAGAATCTTGAAAAATTCAGATTGCTATTATTTATTATCAACTAGTGAGTAAGGCCGCTGATAAAACAAACAGACAAACAGCAACAAGAAAAGGACTATAAATAGTCTTCAATTTTAATCTTAACATATCAATTTTTACTTGGTGTTCTGACATCTTTCACTTTTAGGGGTAATTACTGATTTGTCTATATCAACTCTAATATAGAACTCCCTTTCTAAAGCTCCATATTTTGTATATCCAGCTACATATCTATGTCTAAACTAAGCAATTTATTTCCTTTTTTTCCATTTCCAAAAGAAAACAACTAGCCTTTACTTTTTTTCTTGTGACCACTATTTTTTCTAGGTAATTGAGCTCAAAAACAAAATGTGACGATTTCCTTTCTCATATCTAGGAATGCATGAACAACAAATCTTATTGATTGATTCTTTGAAAAAAGTTATCCATTCATTACTTTTCATTCTTATTTAATCAATTGCATTCATACTTTTAAAAATATTTTTATTTCCTTAAATATTTCCTACTTGCATGTGAATTTTAAATAATTATGTTTTTAAATCTTTGAGTTTCAAATCCTTTCTGCTCCTTTTCCTTCTTCAGAAGACAATTTGATATCAATTATATATGTAAAGTCAATCAAAATATCTTCACCTTGGTCGTGTTGCAAAAAAGAAAAAGAAAAAAAAAAACAAAGGAAAAAATGTTTTCTGAAAATGTTATATTTCAATTTGCATTAAGAGTTTATCAATTCTTGCTCTGGAGGGAGACAGTATTTTTCATCATCGTTCCTTTGAAATTGTCTTTTATCATTCTCTTGAACAGAGTTGCTGAGTTTTTTACAGCTAGTCATTTTTTATAATATGATTGTTTTGTGTTCAATGTTCTCCTGATTCTGCTTACTGTTTTTATATAAATTCATATATCTTCCCAGGTTTTTCTGAAATCATTCTTATATATACCTTTTATTGTTTAATACCTAATAGTAATGATCAACTTTATTTAATACTGTTCCTCTTAAATTCAGCAAAAACTATAATGCTCAAGCTTTTAAAAAAAACCAATCCTACAACATTCTATGTGAATTTGTAAAACTATTCCTCATGTCTATAATAGACTCCTTCTATGTCTTTACCTATGAATAATAATTCACTTTATAGAGCATTTTCTGATTTATATATTGTTTTCCTCAAATCCACTGTATTAATTTGTTGGGCAAATAGCCCCTTTTTAGGGGATGTAACCAGGACTTAGTTCATAGGGCTTATATTTGGAAGGGAACCTTATAGATTATTTAGTCCAGGAGTTTAAAGCTGGGTTTTATGAACTTATTTTAAAATACTCAATAATTATAGAATTTCAATGTGGTTTTTCTTTGTAGTTCTACATATTTTATTTTATTTTATTTATTTAAAAACATTGTATGAAAGACACATAAGTTTCAACATACTTCAAAAAGGATCCAGGACACACAAGTAAGTTGAGAAAACCTCATAACTTTCTCATTTTAAGCATGAGGTAAATGGCTCTCAAACAATTAAGAGATATGGTCACATAACGATTAAATAATAAATTTGACTACAGGAGTAGGATTCTTTTCCCTATACTCTTCTACCTGTTACCTACTGAAAGCCTTTTCTTTCAAATACTATCTCAGATGCTTCATTAAAAGATTTCTTTGGTTCCCCAAGATGTAACTGCTCTCTTTTTTCTATGGATCTTTTCCTTGCCCTTATTCTAATTTATATTATATTTTATTTATTTTTATATGTAAGAATCCTAAAGCAAATGAGATGTAGAACAGGAAGGACTTTCAATATAAATTAGACTAATCTTACATAAGTCCTACTTTCTAGATGAGGAAGCTAAGAACTTGGTTCTATCCTTCTAAAAGATTATCATTTTTTAAAAGTTTTATAGTTTTTTAAAAGTTTTTTTCTGAATTGTATGTAGCCTTTTCTTTTTTTCATTCTTAGCTCATTCTCTCACAATGCATTCCACACAGTTACTTCAAGTAACTATATAACATTATGTACTGCATAACAGTATATGCTGTATACATAGTCTATAACACTTATTGTATTGTATTACAGATATGGCATGAATTGCATACTGCTTCATTTTTTAAAAAATTATCTGTTTACATGTTTTTTTCTCCCATTTAGATTCAAAGTAAAATAAGAGCAGGAATCCATGTCATAGTGATTTTTATATCCACCACTACACTTTATGTATGTAAATATTTTTGATAGTTTATGGGTTATCTTTCCATAACTTAATTTAGGGGTCATATGCTACCTCATTTCCTTTATGCCTCAATCTCCTAAGTATCATAATAATGTCCTAAAATAATTAATGCAACATTCAACTATGGAGTAATGTGGTAGAAATTAAGTTGATCTCAGTTTTTTTATTTGTTTAAAGTTATTTTTAGATTTTTATAAATTGTTTCATGGAAAAATTAGAGTGACCCATTGTGTATTGTAGCCTTATTAATTTAATAAAAATATTTTTAAAATTTGACCCCCAAATCCTAGACCTACTCCTTATGTCAAATTCTAAAAGTTGGAAATTCCAATGTGATCATACTCCATGCAATTATAACCTGCTTTCACATTATGGAAGTGCCTTAATTAAGCATAAAGCAGGCATAAAATGCCCTGTTTCAAACAGCACAGTGAACCAAATAAATTCTCAAATAGCAGAACTTTTTTTTTTTTTTTTTGCTCTAGGCAATGTAAGCTGCCAGTACTTATACATCAAAACTTCATTCAATGTAAAATTGATTTTACTTTATTTTGTTTACTTTGAAATCCCTACAGCAAGCTATGTTAGTGTTGCACAATGCAGTCCACATCATGTTTCTTCCAAAATTATTATTTTTCCTTATGATAGCTGTTTAACTTATTGCTTTTTATTCTTTTCTCCATCAAATAACCTTTTTTGCTTTTTTTTATCAGAATATCCTAATAGATGTCATTGACTTCTTTTAATACATCCATTTATTTGAAGAAAGAAAAAAAAATTAGCAAATCACAGTTTGATCACTTCTGACAGTGTATACAATATTTTCCACATTTCTATTAAGAGGAGATAAGGATGTTTTCTATTTTCTCTGATAGTGATTAATTTCACCTGAGTTCAACAGAATTGTAGTTTTGTTTTTTTTGCACCATTTTTTTTGTCATTGTGTATGTATATTTCTTTGGTTCTGCTGGATTTGGTGTGCATGATGTACTCCTATGTTTTTTTTTTTCCCCTGAGTTCCTCATGATTGGTATTTCTTATGACATGATATTATAATTGCATACTGTCATTATTCACTTGTTCTTCAATTGACTTATACACACTTTCTACTTTTTTTCCAGGTTTGGTTGTGTTTTGTTTTTACTACTAGCAAGATTGCTAGTGGTTTTTTGTTATTTTCCCCCTTTTACATATTGGTAGATTAATGCATTGGCTGAGATTCAGAATCTATATATATTATTCTTTGAGTAGATACCCCATTAGAACCAATAAGGATATAAACTCATCACTTAAAAATAAAGAAACTGAGGTCCAGAGAAGTGAACTAACTTGTCATACATATAATAAATGACAAAGGTGGGATTCAAACCTTATTCCCTTAACTCAAAATCCAGAACTATTCTAATTATACTATATTGTCTTCCTTAGATAATTGTGATTAGGTTCTGTGTACACACACACACACACACACACACACACACACACACACACAGACAAAACTATCAATTGTATCAAAAATATGAGCAACAGAGGAATACTGTAATAAAATCGAAGTAGCAATAGCCATTGAAGATATTTTCCAGTTCCAGTAAAGATGTCGGATTAAAGTTTGAACACTGAATCTTAAGGATGGAATGAATTTTTATGTAAGATGATACATGTCTTCCTTTCATAGTTGCTTTTTATGCTGCCCTAAAACATGTCAAAATAATCCCCAACAGAGGAGCCTAAAAGGAATGTCAGCTCTGTGGTTATGTAAATCGAATTGAGTGCTATGCAGCAGGCCTAAGATTTTTATAACTCAGAAGTTGTTAACAGCCAGCTGGTTTGTATCTGTTTTTTATGGTTATTCTTGTCATATGCAGCCTCCACAATTTTTAATTATATTTTATGGTATGTGTTTTCCTCCTCTTGAATCCCACAGCCACTTTTTGCTTCATGAGATATTTTCCACTGGGAAGGGAACAAGCATGGCTATGGGATTTTATCATTCAAAATGCAGTTGTATAATTACTTATTGGTAACAACTCTGGAGTGTGAGATTTGAGTAAGTCTCCACTGCAAATATACAACTTCCTATTCCAGTACAGATATCTGTTTAATGCAATACACCCTGTTAGCAAGTTTTGTAGGCAGCCCCCAGCTAAGAGTAAATAGCATGATGATTATGCCACTTTGTTTTCTATTTTAAAAGAGCTGATTTACAGTTTTTGGTTGTGTTCATCATGCAAATTAATCTTTGCTTCACAGTTCACTTCTGAATGCAGACTTTTTGTTCCCAAGACTTGATTACATTGCATGTTTAAGATATTAACTCATTTTACATCATGCTTCTGTATCAAATAGTATGTATATTTTGTGGTCAAAGTATTATAAGCATATCTCTATATTATGACATCTCCTAGCTTTTCCACTAAGTATAGGACAAGGAGTGGAGAAACATTTAAATGATAACAAACTTAAAAAAAAAATAAAATAGTTGTATAAGTCCCATTATTCATTCAAGTGGGGTGTTGGTAGGTTCTCATGGAAAAGAAACATTTTAGAAAGCCCATATTATTAAACATGCAGATGGCTTGGTATTTGTTCTCCCATGAAATGAGAACATGATTGCCAAGACAGGTTTTAGTGACAGTCTTAAGTGCAGCACCTCCTCTCATTTGGGATATAGCAATATAAAGTTTAGAAACCTAAGTGATTAATTGTGAATGGATTGGTGCCTTTGGGGAGCTCACATTTCAAATATGTCTTGAACATCAAGGCCATATGAAGACTCAAAGAACATATTATGTGGTTTGCCATGCAGGAAAATAAACACTTGCTGATTGTTGATTATATTCTTGAAACCAAATACTATATCTGCAAACTATGTCATATGAAATGTATGTTGCTTAATATATAATGGAGATGATATCTGTTTCTCTATTACATTTCAAGAATCGATTAACATAATCTAATTTTATTACTTTAACAGGGTAAAATCAATATATGTATTGTTGTCAAACTTAATGTCTTCAGGCATTATTACTGTATTGAGGTTCTTCTATTACACAATTTTACCATATTTAAACATTTTAAAACTAAAGATTGCTGGCATTTATTTTATATACATACACACACACATACACACACACACACACACACACACACACACACCCCAATATTTTAACATACAACATACAATTCAAAAAAAAAAGTGTAGTCTTTAGTTCTATGACATTTAAATACATTTTATATAATTTGTGCTAATTTTTAAAGTTATTATAAAAATGTAGTTAGTTCATAAGGTCAATTTGCATATTAATTATTCTGGACATTTAAAACATATCACTTACATTTTCAAAAAAAATTAGTTATGTGCAAGTGTTTTAAGTTGTGAAGGTCAAACAAATGCTGAGGCAGGAAGAGTAAAGAAGAGTCTAAAGACAATGAAAGTGACAATTTAGACAAGTTTGGGAAAATAGGAATATGTTTGAATCTTGTAATAGGCCAGTGGAAAAAGATTCAAAATGTGGAATTTACCTGGAAAATTAATGTTTCAAAATATTCAATGGAATAATATTTTAAAGCACAGAAGAGAAATGAAAAACAAAATTATTAGAAAAAAGAAGAAATGAAAATTGATCAAAATTTAGGTAAGAGGAATGAATAAATTATTGAAATGTACAAATTATGTGGAGTCTCAAAGAATATCAGGAAAGAATAATGGGTTCCTGTATTTGGCTCTAAAGCTTAAATCTCAAGTTCTTATTTTAAAAGTTTGTGTGAAATTGAAGTAATTTAGTGAGATGCAAACAGATGAACAGATTACATGGATATACAGATTTGATGGACATTGAATGATATCATGCCTAAGAGCCAGGAAGATTTGGATTCAGGTGCCCCCCACTCTGAAAAGTACATTATGTACGTATGATCTTGTAGCAATCATTTAACTTTTGAGCGCATTGTACAACTCTTTAAGATGAAGAGTGGGAAATAATGTATCAAACTGCATTAGATGAGAGTTTCCTCATCAAGAAATTTCCTCTAATAATGTAATCATACTTCTGACCACATCATATAAACTTTAAATTATCATTAAAAATTAATATAAAAATAAGATGAGATAGATTTTGTTTTAATTTTTCTTTTTTAATGCTAGGAACTTTCTTTATTTTAGTTGATTCATTCACAGGAATTATTTTAAACAATCTGTGTCTTTGGATTCAACTCACACAAGAGAATAATACAAGTACATAACAGACAAACTGAATTGGTAGATAGAATATATTTACAATTATTTTTTAAGATACAAATGTTTCAAATATTTTCACAATAATCTCTATATTAATTAATGAAGAAAAACAAATTGAGTGATTTACCATCATAATTTATTAAATACCTGTTGTATGATTCGTCAAGAAATATAAAACGTAGACCCAAACCATGAAAAGTTTATATTCTAAGCTACATGTCTATTAGGCAGTCTGCATATATACCGATGACCAATATAGATAATATGTATTGGTGCTATCAAAGAAAAAATTTTTTGGCTTTGAGTTTATTATTGAATAATTGAAGGTTAACTTTATTTTCAGATGCAATAGTTGTTATTTCTGAAATCAGTTTGTGAAATTATGCAAATTCTAAATACAAGCTAGTTTTCCACCATTTGCCTCTTTCCAGGTTGTTTAAATAAATACCCCTCTTATCATGTGACTTCTTCTATGCAAATAAGACTAACATTGTGTTCTTTAATGGACACAAGTGCCAAAGAAGGATTCAAAGAAGGATGCATATACCATATAATGGTAAGACAAATCCCTTGAGATGAGGCAGATTAAATGTCTTTTTCTTAAACACATTTTCTTTTCATAAATTTTTCCTTTTTTCTCATGCAAAAAAGTACCAAAAAAAGAACTTTTTTTTTTTCCTTCACAAAGGACTATTTTGAATTCTCTTCAGAGAATGAGGACCTTGTTGGATTTTTCAAATAGTAGTTACCAAGTATTCTACCATTCTAGAAAGGCTTCAAGTATTGCCTAAATGAGGAGTTCTATGTCTTTTGTGTGAGAATCAACCTAGCCAACATTACATAATCTCATCACCAGTTTCCCTGGAAGTGCTGATTTTTTTTTCTTGACCTTAAGAATTTTAAAAGATCAAATATTAAATTGTACATGGCTTGTGATCTGTTAATGAAAGCAATCCCTGCATCAGTGAAATTATGTATACCTAGTACATTCAAGTGTAGCTAGAGGCCATTTCTGTTTCTATCCAAGATTCTTTATTATGAGATCTCCCTTCTTTACAATTCTTTTTCTGATTTTGATTACACTGCCACAACACAACCAATATATTTGCATTTCATATTTGGCAGATAAAAGAGGAGTTCAAAATTTTCCAATATAAGACAATAAGAGACAGTAAAGATGTTAAGTATTTATTGAGTTGTTATTATATGCCAGGAACTGTGCTAAATATTAGGGATATGAAGAAAGGAATAAAATAATCCCTACCCTCAAGGGGTTCATATTCTAATGAAAGAGAAAACATGCAATCAGTGCTATTTATACAAGCGTTATACAATGTAAATGAAATTTCAGAAGGAAGACACTGACATTGAGAGAAAATGTGGAAAAAGGGTTTTTGTTTTATTTTGTTTTTATTTGAACAGAAGATGGGATTTGTGGTGAGACTTAAAACATACATCAATTTCATTAGCTATTGCCTATATTAAATTTATTTGAAAACATTTTGAAGTCTGAAAAAAATTAAATCGATTCTGGACAATGTGATATTATAAATCATATTTTTTTTAAGAAAAAATGGGAAGTGACAAGTATGCAAATATTCACATTTATATCTATAAATATTTAGGTATGCATACATTTTTGTGGAGTTAATAAGAAATGATTTCTATGGTTAAATATGTTATATATGTTTTACCTGTAGATTTACAATGTGATTAAAATACTGTCCCTGTGCTATATTCATAAAAAAGATAAATTCTTCTATTTTGAAGTTGTACAGAAAATTTTTAGTTTTTATTTTAGCATGCCAATTATGCATATATTTATATATATATATATATATATACACACACACAAACACACACACACATTCATAAGCACACATATTTGGAGAAAAAGACAGACAGAGACAGACAGAAAAAGAGAGAGAAAGAGAGATGATTTCTTGATGTTCTGTTTTTCTACCCTTAACATGCTAATTAGTAAATATCAGGGGTATCAGGGTCAAAAAATACTACAGACTACAACTTTAAGTAAGGAATGCTATTCTTTAGAGTATAATAAGTGCAAGTGTCAGGTATAACCAGTACTTCAGGCAGAAACCTGCTGTGCCATCTAGTATTGGAGCATCTGCCTGCACACTGCAATTTGTAAAGCAAAGGAGTCTTTGGAGATAAAAGGAAATGACAGTTTGGGGAGGAAAACAACTACAACAACAACAAAAAGCCATTGAGCCCACTGACAGCCACATTGCCTTTAGAGTTTAACTCTTTTTGTTCTTCGATGACTTTTGATGTTTTTGTGGGTGTAATCTGTTAATATAGGACTTTGTTGAAGTTTAGAGACTCTTGGGGTGGCTATTATGCTCTCTGAGCAAAACCTCCAGAATTTATTTATTCATATTTTGGAGTTGGCACAATTCCCTGATGGTGACTTATGTGATATCTGAATAACATATAGATGATATTGACTAAACTACTTAAGAATTTGGACCTATTCCCTGTAGTAGAACGTAGTCTTGAATGAATATTCATATATGCACAGGCATTCATGTTCTCATACAAATGTAGATGCTTAAATTCTTAAGTAGTTCAATTCTTAAATGCATATAAAATATGTTTATGCATATATTATATTTGTATACATGTATGTATGTATTTATTATATAAAAGATCCACATATATATATGATGTTTTAAGGATCTTTTAGAGTGCTTGATGATTTACCATCATGTTGGCTTATCAATTTATTTTCCCCAGACTCACTTTTCTCCTATCTTTCCCATTTCTTCTAAAAGAGCCACTCTTCTTCCAATTGCCTGTTCCCAATCTTAGTGAGTTCTATGATTCTTTATTCTTATTCACCTCCCCGCCAAAAGCCAATTGCCAAGTCTTTCATCAATATCTTACTTGGAGGTTCTCAGTCCTCTTTCAGGAGCACAATTTTACTTCTCAAATCGATCATTATTTTACCCTTTAGCTGCTTCCTGCTTCAGTGCTCTTCCTTATCTACTTCATCCTTCATATAGATATAAAATTGATATTCCTAAAGCACATTTTTGAGTACTCTGTTACTTAGTTCAGAAATATCTAGTTCTTGAATTGTCCATAAGAAAAAATGCATACTCTTGTAAGATACATGTGAATAAAACCATTTTGTTTGGTATCTTCAACTCTTCTCAATCTGTCTCAGGTCCTTCTTCCTAAGCATACTATTCATTACTTCCCTTGGTGATGCTGCCTTCTATTGTAATTGTTCTTTCTTTTCCTGACATCCAACATTGCATTTTTAGCTCTGTGCTCTTGTATATTTGTTATTCTCCTATAACAGAATGTTCTCTTTGAAGAAAGGGAATGTTTCTCTTTTTCCTTTTTACCCCCAGCTTCTAGAACAATATGAGCTCAATAAACATTGTTGATGAAGGATATATCTTATAATGCTATGTTTTTCTACAGTAGATTCATAAGCACTTAAAAAAAATTCTAAAAGTATTAAATGAACTTTTGATAGCCTCTGAAGTATCTTGAAATGGATGCATTTCAAAGAAAACTGAGAAAAGATATTAAATGAAAATCTAGGATTTTTTGTTATACCTCTCAGGATGTCTATGTGACAACAAGAATATAACAGATGACCAGCCCACAGCTTTGAGAACATGAAATATTTCCAACATGCTGCTCTTTATTCTAACCGAATCATTGGCTTCTTTGAGTTTTTGATGTGTAGGTGTCCATTTTCAGGCCCAATTCCTCTATCTTAGTTGTCAGAATCATGGTCTAACAGTAACCTTTGTAGGGACTCTTATTTAATACATGACTCTAAATTACTTCTTGTAGTTTGTCTCTCTTGTAATGATCATCTCTGCTGCACCACATTGAGGCTTAAAGCTACATTTTGAATTCAGTAAGACATAGTTCATTCTTTTAATAACAGTCCCAACAAATAACTGATCAAGATTTTTGTCAGTAATAAAGATCAATAAAATACTAATAGATTTTATAATTATTTTCTACCTTTCCTCTTAAATTATTTGATTAGAAACAAATGAACAGTTTTGACCCATTTTATAACAATCTTTGCTTTTATTCACATGTATCTTACAAGAAGTTCTTCATAGTTAAATAAAGGTCATACTAAGTTCTCACAAGACTTAGGGCAATGAACAATTTGTACCAGTTATAAATATTCACCAAATCTTTCTAATAAGAAAGATTGACTGCCAGTTCAAATTTTAATTTGCATAAATGTACATGATGAAAGATCATAAGGTTGTCATAAGCTTTTTTCAGGATGCTTTCTCAGGATAATTAAAACTCAGGATAATTAATTTCTTAGAGTTTAGAACCTTTCAACATTTCAAAAATTATTCAGTGTTATTTTTTCAAAGTTTGGATTGCTCTTCATTTAAAATTGTGGAGGATGGGAACTATTATTTCTTAAATATTAAAATTTTAGAAATATAACTATTGTATATGGGGGAAATCAAGTTAATGCCTTCTAGAGTAAGGTAATGTGCTGTTAATTTTCCACATATATCAACTGTAGGAACAATGTAGTATACTAGAAAAAGCATATTGATTTTAAAAAAGGGACTTGAGTTTGAATTCCACCTATTCTGATTGTTATCAGCATTACTCAAAATAGTACCTATTTTCTCTGACCTTGAAGATTCCTGAAGCATTTTGTTATTAAAATGCAAAGATATTTAAAGACAGCATACGATTTTAAAACCTAAAGTTGGATAAATCATTATGAATACTTAACTAAAGTTTTATATAGAAGTCTAAGAAAAAATTTTGATAGAGCAAAGAAAATGGTGCTATCCATTGCTTAGTAATTGTCACAGCATGATAAATAATTGTGTAATGTATATAAAAAAAGTAAGCCAGGACTTTAAAATAAAATAGTAGTGATATAATGAATTTCTTATATATTTTTTATATTTACTAGACAATTTATAATGCTGCAACAATTACCAGACTCTCAAGGTGCTTACATTGTACTTACATTCTATTTGAGAAAACAATATATAAAAATACTAGTGTGTGTGTATGTGTGTGTGTACACAAAATTAATACATGGTGTTTTGGAAAAGTATTATTAATTAAGGTCTTATGTAGGAATTGGTAGTTAAGCTAGAGAATACTTACATATAGCCCTTCAAAACTGGCAAGTGTATATATATATATATATATATATCCAAAGTTGTTGAGAAAGAGAGATAATTCAACAAAAGATCAAAGGTGACAAGATGGCTCAGAAATGTACTCATTGCCACCCTTTATGCCCCTCCTTTCTGAATCCTTATCTCTAGCAATGCTGTTGCTGTTAGAAGTTTCACTACATGCCTGAACTCTCAGCAGGAATGACCTTAAGCACTATAGAAAAGCCGTGGGGTATCTTCTCCAATAGATATGGATACTGGCTGTTCCAGGGAAGTATTGATAAGTGAATTTGGCATAATGCATAATGCAATTAGTTCACTGATTTAGAAATTTATATTAGTGAAATTGTGCATATTGTGCTATCACATAAGAAAGAATTATTTTATTCATCTTAAACATTAATCTATTAAATTTATCTTATCTATCTGTTTTAATTAATTAATAATAGTTTACATTTAATTATTATGATTTTTTATAAAAATATTCAAGAGAAAAGTACTTTGATAAAAATTAGGTAACTATCTCCAAATATGAGAGAAAATATTTATTGGTCGATGGAAAAGTTGAACTCTTTCTATTTCAAATGTTGGATGCTCAGATGTAAAAGCTCAGGTTACGATTTCTTTCTTATGGAACTTTGACTATACAAAGAAATAAACTTTTATCAGTGTTAGTAATGCTTTGAAAGGAAATGCGTACATATACATCATAAAATATATACATACATATACACACATATTCTGACCATTTCTGAAGCTACTAATTTTTGGAACTCTGGTAATTATAGCAGTGAAATTTTTAAAAATGGTAGAAATATTTAAAAAGTGAAAAATTTGAAATATGACATTTGACACTGCAAACAGATATTTTCCTTTTTCTAACTCTCAGATCCTTTTAACCTCCTAATACCAAAGCAAAATCTTCCCCAATGTTTAATGAAATGTTCTATAATTTGATAATATATTAACATCTGTCAAGATTCTAATAATATAAATTCTTAACTAAGCATTGTGTTTTAAAATAATTCTAAGAGTTGGGTTAAAAGTAGTAAGTATAACATAATTTTTATTAATTATTATGATGCATACTATATTAACATATAATCAAAAGTTTTCTGGAACTTAAGGAAAACAAAATAATGAAGGATTATCCTTTTATAGACATTTCCACAATATTTCTATGAATCAATGATTTAAAAAAATATTCTTTATACAAAAATGAGTTTAATTAACAAGACCTACAAGGCCAGTAATTTGATTTCATCAACAGAACCTGATACTGTTATTTCTGAAAATCCAGAAGAGCAAAGATGGAGGACAAAGATTTTTTTTCCCCTTTGTATACCTACTATTTTCATGTAGCACGACATTGATAAATGTTTCTTGAATTTGAATTTGTGACAAAAATGTACAAATGTGACAACTTTATTTCAAATAAATATGCAGGAATATTACCACTGGATTATTTATATTGAATTCCATTTTAATAGTTATAATTTTTAATACTGATATTGTTATGCCAAAGTTCCCTTTTAATATTGTGACCCAGTTTCTCCAATTGTCCTATTTAGTTTTTCTGCCTTAGGTTATAACTTTTCCCTCTTAATGTTTGAGATGAAGGTTTTATAGACATTCCTTCTTAATATTTGACTAGATAAAGGTTTATCTATTTTAGATGTCATTAGCATATCAGTAACCTCCCTCCATTAGGTTATTCCCACCTAGGTACCTCCATTATGTCATTGTTCTTGTTATTCTATAAAAAGCTTGCTGTCCTGATACTCGGGGCTAGACTCTTTGAGATGATAGTCTCATCCAGCCCTGGGATCAACCATGGATCCATTGGTCCCAGTATTTCTCTCCATTTAATAAACTATTGAATTGGTCTCTAACCTCTGTCTTGCTCAGTTTCTTCGGCATTACAATATTTAACCTTTTCTTTTTTAATCAAGGGAAGATTATTTAGCTACTTTTTCTTGGTGATATGGACCAAATTCTCATAGTCTTTCAAATCTTCACATAGAAATTTTACAAGAAATTGGGATATGTTTTTTCTCATAGTGTTTGTGTCCAATTAGATATTATCTGCAGTGAAATTACACCTTTTCTCTTTTAACACTCTTTTAAGAGGAGGTGAGAAATACTCTATTTGTCTGCATCATAGTTCAAAAGAATAAACCACTGATGAATTTCTGAATCCTCTTTCAGTTCAGTTAAACAGGAAAGGGTATTCTCATATCTCAAAGCCTTTTTATTAAAAGGCCTCACAGGCCAGAGCTCAATGCTTAAGTTTGTTTCCAAACTTGAGTTTCTAGAGTTTCAGAGACAGACTTCCATTAGGCCACCAGCCTCGCTCAACAATGTTTAGATATTATTTCAATCAAAGAACTGTGTTCCATTACCCCAGGATCTGTGTCAAGCTGTGGATTAGGTTAAAAAAAAAACAACAAAAGCTACTGGTGGCTGAGAGATTATGAGTATTTAGCTACATTGCTGCTTTACAGGCATGAACACATCCTTTCGGTATTTTTGAGTTTCACAAGGTTACAATTAATTAATTGTGTCTATCTAGGTAAAACACTAGTCTAAGTTAAAGTGTGCAATTTTAATAAATCCTTCAGATTCCTTTGATCTCTCTCCTTTCTCTGTCTCTGTCTTTGTCTCTCTGTCTCTTACCACCTCCCTCTCTCACATTATATGCATACTGGACAGCAGATTTCCCAAACCAATAAAACAGAGATTGATGGAAAAAAGAAGTAGAAACAGACCATTTAGTTTTGTAGCTTTCCACCCATAGTATGATGGTTTCTGCATGTCCATTCATTTTTCTCTCTGTCATAAAGCAACTTAGATTTTTTTAAACAAATTTTAAACTGTGGCAGTCTTTAATAGACTATATCAACATAATTTAATAAAGTGCATTTATTTTCTTGATAATGATCTAGTTATAACTTATCTTTTCATCTTTCCCTGATTCTTTCTCCCTTTTAATGCATAGATATATCCACAAATATACACAGGCAGAAACTAGACAGGAAAATAAAAATTAATTTTATCAAGTGTCCTTTTGAAAAATATAGATTTTTTTAAGTATTTAAAAGTACAAATTATTAAAAGTATTTATTATTTTAAAGAATAAAGTGCTTTGTTAATGTAATGAAAATTCTTGGTTTTATGATCTACCAATTTATATGGATCAAACTTTCTCAGAAGTTTTAGATACTTTAATCCAAATCTTTAGTCTTTGTTACATTCCAAATGATCTGGTTTCCTTATCTTTGACATTATAGTCTACTCTTCTTTCAGAATCTACTTTTCTTTTCACTAGCTTTTATTCCTTCTTTTTCTTTCCAATGTTGTTATTGGTTTTGCATATTTACTAATGGAATCCCTCTATGTTTTCCCTAATTCAAAAAAACCTGCTTCCCATTTCTGGAAAAAGCAATGGAGAAACTGAGCTTCTGGTTATCAATGTGTTCTCTTCCTTCCCCACTGAACCACACTGCCTGGGCAGGAATACAGTTCTTGGTATGGAGCCTGGCACTACTTTCATTTGGCAGTCCAGTTGGACACAAATTCCTACCATTATTGCTGCAGGCAGATGAAAAGATGGCATTGGTGATTCTCTTAAATGTGTGCCTGGAATGGGAGAAGAAGCACCACATCTGTTCAGGCAGCTGCCAAACTGATGTGCCACCTGGGCCCCCACTGAGATCCATGCTGCTATCTAGGTGGAATAAGGTAGTGCAGGACAAGGAAGAAGCACAGGGTTAGGAATTTTCTTCCTCTCCTTTGCTAGAGGGACTCTGAGTGTAGGATTCTGGAAATTTGAATCTTAATCCCTTTTGCTTCACTCCTCTTAATCGCAATAAATGTCTATTTCTAACTCCCTTGGGCTTTGAAGATCTTAAATACACTTTATTATCAATGAATATTTACCTGGTAATTAATAGATGCAACAAATATTAGTGGATAATCACATGGGCCATTGGATTTTCCAGAATATGCTAGTACATGAATTCCCCTTTTAAAATCAGGGTTTAGTTAAAAAAACATTATTTTGTTACAAGAGATCCTAATAATAACAGTCATTTATTGTCTATTTAAACCATTCTGTCATCTCCATGGATTTTTAGTCACTACCAGATCATTATCATCT
This sequence comes from Antechinus flavipes, assembly GCF_016432865.1. Taxonomy (NCBI): domain Eukaryota; kingdom Metazoa; phylum Chordata; class Mammalia; order Dasyuromorphia; family Dasyuridae; genus Antechinus; species Antechinus flavipes. Next base: position 115,599,892 of record NC_067400.1, on the reverse strand, counting down.
AATAATATAGTACATAACTATAACTATATATGTATATATAATGTGTATATATATATATATATATATATATATACATGAAATAATTTTGTGAAATAATGGTGTCCATGTAATAAGACATACATATGTTAAACAGGAAACCAAAAATTTAGGAGTAAGAGTCATGGAAAAAACAAGATATTTCCCCTCCCTTTGGCAGTTTTACATTTGTCTAAACAGATTGTTCTGTAGATTCAACACCTACAAAAAGTATTTTTTAAAATATTGTTCAAAGCTGACCTCAACTTTTACAAAGGTTTATCTGCACTTTTTCATCTGTTTAGAAGCATATTTTTTGGTTAAAAAAGTGAAGACTCTCTCTTTCTCTGTCTCTCTCTGTTTCTCTGTCCCTCTATCTCTCTGTCTCTGTCTGTCTGTCTGTCTGTCTTTCTCTCTCTCTCTCTCTCTTTCTTTTCCTAAGCTGGGTAGGTTGAGATAAAAAAGAATGACTGCTTTAAAAGTCACACATGGCTGTAATTTAAGATTTTTCCCCCCTCATTGTCCGTACCAGTTGAAAGAAACCTTCAATGAAAGTTTATTAACTAGGCCAATGCCTGAGGCAATAAAGGTTCATTTATTACCAGTTTCTTGGCTGTTTTTCTTCTTCTATTTTTCGGTTAAACTCATAGCGTAAGATAATACTTCACAAAATTAAACCTTTGACCTTCTGTAGAGTTAAGTCTCCTTTGATTAGATAAAGTAACAATTTATGGTCCAGCATGAGGTTGCACATGAAATGAATAATGCAACAGACTCAATGTAGACTGAGAATCTATTGCTTTTGAAAAGATGAATGTTGGTTAAAGAAAAAAAAAAAAAAACTAGTTTAATGTGTTGTCTTGATTCAGAATAACACCCTAGGTTTTTCTTATTAGAAATAATCATGATTAGAGTTCTCTATTTCTCGTAATAAAGAATTGAAAACAATATATATATATATTTTTGAAATATAGCTAAAGTCACAACCAAAATATCACCCAAATCACTTTTTAGTATTGCAACTTTATCACAATCCAGGTGTATTTAAAAAAAAAAAAACAATAGACTAATTGAAAGGAAATTGATCACTGATTTCACAAAAATAACAATGATGATAATTAATAATAATATGAAGATTCCTTTGTTAACTGTGTACCACTGTTGATAGAATTTAGATCAATCTAATATCTCTGAGGCCAAAACAATACAATGAAAGAAACACCATTCATTTTTTTTTTAATTTCAGTAGAAGAGTTTGACTCTATATTGGTAATGTTTACTGGTGGAAGATAAAGGGTTTCCCTTAGGATCTACAGTGATGATTTTATAATGCGAATCATGGTAGTGGAAGTGATGATAATGGAATTTGTAAATGCATGCATAATTCTTAAAGATTTTATTTTTACTAAGCTTCTTTTCAAAGATACATGTATAATTTTAGATATGAATCAAATTAATAATCGACAAATTTTTGATATTTCTTTTTTATCCCCCTGACCTACAACAGCAGATGCTGTAGGTAATTTTAGAATTTCAATTCATGTATAATTTTACTCTTAGTATTACAAATCCAGCAAATGTAGGCTCATTTGTAAACAATATTGAGAACATGTTCCTGACCAAAATGTTGTGATTAGTTGGTTGTTTGAATTACTAATTGATGTGCAGAAGTAGACTTCTTTGGAGAAGTGTTTTAGAGTTTGAGTTTAGTCTTTTCTCAATTTATTTCAATTACTTAAGGTGAAAATACTATTGCAGTAGTTTGGTTTATCTTAATAGAATTTCATAGGGTAGTTTATATGGGCCAAAAGAAGCTACTTGAGTTAGTAACATATATTTGCAAATAGAATTCTATTGAGTTAGAATTTGAAACTGTCAAAATTAATAAATATCTTTTGGAGAAAATAAAGATTTATACTTATTTTAAAGTAATGCAAAACATTCTGGTAATAAAAGAACTCAAATTCCATATATTGCTACAAATTATATGTTTCTTCATACTAGAGTAAATTTTTTAAGCAAAAAAAAAAAAGGAAATATATAATACCAGGAATCTATTGAACATTTATTTAATCCAACTTATTCTACTTATCACATTGAGTTGGGTTGCACATGTTAAACAAAACTACATAAATAAGTAGATTATGTTTTAAAAACAAAACTTTAAAAAATAATATGAAGTAATTATGATACATAAATGAGGTAAAACTGAGAATAACATAAACAGATAACCTAAAAACAATGTAGAATCAATCAAAAAGATTTGTCAAATATTTCCTTTGTGAAAGACTACATGTTAAAGTTGAAATTAGGAAATTTATTTTACCACTCTTTCCATCAAGGAGTTTAGAAAATATTCAAAGAGACTTTAAATTAGCATTCCAAGTAAGTACTACAGACTCATTTCAATGATTCAATTATAAATTATTTATAATTTTATCACACTAATATGGGTATTCATTCTACCACTGGAGACTGATATCTGCCTATCCCTTTTTCCTTTATCACTCTTGTCCCTGTCCACAATAACTCTTCCACATGCCAAAAGAATTCTTTTGGTTTTAGTTTAGTTTTTGCTTTTCATTTTCAACATATTTTCTGAGTGCTAACACAGAACCAATGTAGTCCATCTGTTACCTTTCACTTGTGTCACATGAAAACTTCACCTTTTTCAATCCTATATTACCTTAGAGAATCCTACTTCAATCCTGTTTTCCTCCATATGTCATTTTTTTTTGCATATAGGTGGTGACAAGAAAAATTCTATAGCCAGATTCTACAAAACAGTCATCTTTCCATTATTTATACTGATCAATACATCTTTTATTCTTTGGTCAACATGTTCTCAGAGATTCAACCAAAAGTAATTGCTAAGAAAACATTTTTGTTAAAAATTATAAGCTTTTGAACTGTAGAGCTTCTTGAAATTGGTTATAACACCACTCTATAAGAGTTAATTATGTTTGCATCTCAATCATTGTCTATCTTTAATGCTTGTCCTAAATATATGTAGCAATTTAGTTTAGTGTGTTGCCCATCCAATTGTGTGTCATAGACTACACAATATTTTTATCCATTTTTTTTGTTTTATCTTTTCCTTTATGGATCATTAGAGCAATCTTTTTGAGTAATATTGGATCTTGTTGATTTGCACAGCACTGCTCTGGGGATTGTTGTCATCAGCACCAAATCATCAGCAAACAGAAACATCTGGAGAACCCATCTATAGAGAATCTATCTTCCTTCTCTCTTCTATACAGAACATCCTGCATGACAATTCTCAACACCCCTGATGAACACCATTCTCTTGTTTTACACCTCCTTTGACATGAATAACTCAAAGGTCATTGAAAAATAATTCTAACATTTCATTTATCAAGGAATCTTATAAGATATTAATATGTACATGAAAAGAATTCTCATAGGAGGAGAATCTTTATGACAATAGTTTGTTTTATTTTTTGTAAGCAACAAGCAATACAAACAATAGATTATTGTATTTTCTCTTTCTTTATGTCTATTGTTTTATTGTAAAGACTATGCTTCTCTATAAGCATTTTCAAAAGCTTTCCTATTCTGTTCTCAAGAAACTAAGGGTAGATTTGAAAGGAAATGCGATAGACCCTTGTAGTCAAAAAAAGACTTGAGTTGAAATTTTGCATCTGATACATAAAAGCTAGATTACGGAAAAGTCACATAATGATTTCTAAGTAGTAGGCAACTCTCTAACATTGTAAGTTGGAAGAATGTTGCTGAGACATATAAGAAAAGATTACTAATACCAATATAATTAGTTTGATGCTCTTCTCTGTCAACCCTAAATTAGAATATTTTCATAAAAGATGAAAAAGTATATATGGTTTTCTAATTACTGATAATCTTTTCTTCAGATATTTTAGGTATTATCAAAGAAAAGCTGCTGTCAACAATTTTGTACCCAGGGATTAGAAATATATAAATAAATTAGTGTTTTTTAAAATACCTATCACATGTTCAATACAAGAGATAAAGAAACAAAATGAAGCAATTTCTGACCTTAAGGAGATTATATCCTAATGGAAAAAATACCACATGTGAATGTATGTGTGTGTGTGTGTGTGTGTGTGTGTGTGTGTGTATAGACAGATTCATACACATGCATACATACAAATATAAATTAGTTCTAGGTAGGAGGACAATAGAGAGAAAGAGCTCATTGTAGCAAGGCTGCTGGAAGTTGTCCAAAACTAGGTATCAGAAGAACATTCATGGTTGATCTATAAGCAGGACTACAAAAGGTTTAATTTTCTTGTAAGAATCCATTGGTTGGGAGCACCTAGTTGGTGTAGTGGACAGAGCACTAGCCCTGAAGTCAGAAAGATCTGAGTTCAAATCTGATCTCAGACATTTAACATTTCCTAGCTGTGTTACCCTGGGCAAATCACTTAACCCCAACTGCCTCAGCAAAAATAAATAAATAAACACATAAACCAATAAACAAACAGATAGATAGATAGATAGATAAGATATATGATAGATAAATGAATGAATGAAAATTAAAAAAAAATAAGAATACATTGGTGAAACCCAGGGTAAAGATACATGCTGTTGATCCCTCGTCTCTATTACCCTTTACATATAAAGGTGACTGAATGAAGTGTATAATCAATCAGGTTGAAAGAGGACAGACTCTCTCCTTAGATTGCTTCTTTTAGTATGCTCCTGGACATGTCTGAGCATGAATGGGGTGCTGCAGGTCACCCCCTTATGTTACACATGCAATAAAGAAACCTTTCTTTCTAAGAAGTCTATGTGACAGGAATTATTAAGTGACTATGTTTCAATTTTCCATGCAGCTTGAAATTCTAACTGTTCCACACTCTTGCCCTTTGATATTCTCTTTATATCCCATAGTCTGCTTTCCTTTAATTTGTATTGGTCTAGCTGTGACCTATCACAGGTATTATTAATACACATTTGTTTTCATTCTTAAATGACTTGTCTCAGAGGTGTCGTGTATGAAAATTCCTCAGAACTTTTGAGAACTTATATCATCTCCAGTTGACTTTCCCATTCATGAGTTCATCTACTTCCATCATTTCTACTTCTTCAGTTAGTACATTGAGGAGCAACAAGTTTGGGACCAAATGTTTCCAGATTGAACCATTTTTTACTCATTGATTATAATAAATCATTTTAAAAACAAATTCTCCTTTCCCATCTTTTGTTTTCTGTGAACTTTTTCTGAATATTCTTGGGTTGATATTGCCTAGCTACTTCATCAAAAGATTTCAATAGATTTTTCTTTCATTTATAATGCTTTTTGATACTCTGTAAGGAAGAATATTTAACATGTGATTGCTGAAGACTTGGTGTTCCTTTTCATGTATGTACAGAAGAAAGCAAGGTTGCTGTAATAATTATGAGTCCATATTGGATTATCTTCAGTGTTTCTTTACTAAACACTAAAGTAAGGTAGAGTGTTACTATGTTATATGTACAAAAGCAGACTTAGATATTAAAGTTGTTAACTAGATTAAACCATATTAAAAATACTAGCAAAGTGGTTCTGTCAGAGTCTCTCCCTATGGATTCATAAGGCCAAGGAGCATTAAGTGGATTAACAGATTTAAATCAATTGTGATCACATTAAGAATTGTAAGTATGTGATATTAAATTATGCTGAGAATTATTAAAATATATATTTTTTAAAATATGGTTTCACCATACTCTGAAATTGGATTTTCTCCTTCTCCACTTGGTTACCATCTCCATTTACTAGACATATGCAATCAATATATTGTGGCCATAGTTTATTAAGCAGAGGGAAATTTAAAAAATACAACCAAGTATTCCCCACAAGAAGCTATTCTTCCGATCATTTCCCATAGCTCTTCAAGCTATTCTTCTCATTCTCATAACTGGGAAAAGGCACTGAAATACCTTTGCCCCCAGATCATGGAAAAAGAATAAACCAAGTGGATAACTGTGTTTCAGTCCTCAAATATGAACTTTGGAGTTAAACAAGTACAGGAAAAAATATCACTGTTGGGATCATTTAGATTTTCCAATAGTGATACCAATTTGTTGGTCATTAGACAACAATTTCACATTCATTGCATATTAACTAATGATTAAAATAAAATTAAAAATCAGTCAATGCTTAGGCTTTTCTGTACTTCCTCTCTGGTTTTTGGCACTTCATTCTTGTCACAATGAAAGTTAAAAGAAGGTTTTTCCTTTATTTCATTACTTGCTATATTCAAAGAGGGTGCTAGAGAATGCATAGAGAGTGGGCCTGAACATCTGAAGACTTCATATCAAAGTCAACCTCAGACCTGAGGCAAATGGGTTCAAGTGGCTTGCCCAAATGTGATTTTGGGCAAGCCACTTGAACCCATTTGCCTCAGTTTCCTCATCTTTAAAAGGAGCTGGAGAAAGAATGACAAATCATTCCATTATTTTCATCAAGAAAATTGCAAATGGCATTCTGAAGAGTTGGAACAACTGAAACAAATGAACAACAACAAAACAACATACAAAGAATTCATCTAGTGACCAAATTACAGGTGTAGACCGTTAACACAATAAAACTTTGAAAGAGGAACTGGATCACTTCCAGTTGGGGCTATATAGAGAAGGCATTTTAATATTTGAGTGCAGCTGAAATGATAAGTGATATTTCAAAATTGGAGAGGCAATTCCATTTAGAAGGAATAGTCTAAGAAAAAATTCACTGGTGGGATGATGTAAGTTTTGGTTTGTTTGACACAGAAAATCAAATGAATTAAGGTATATTAAGTACTTTTTCAACTGTAAGGTCATATACAAATGTAATCAATTATTATAATTATTTCTGTGTGCAAAAAATTAAAATTTGTACTTATATAATACTTCTAACATCATACTTTATCATCATCGAAGAGATGATGAAGTTGGTAGAAATAATAAAATCATAAAATTAAGAAAATTAAATTTCAAAGATATTAAGTAGACAATATGACTAGTAAGTGACAGAAACAAGACTCAAATTCAGATCTAGTGCCTCCAACTTGAGGATCATATTTCTTTCTTATGTAGGTATTAATTGATAAGGTTGGAAAAATGCATTGGGGTCAGACTGTTAAAGATTTTGAATGCTGATGCTAAGTTAGGATGTTTAACCATGGGGAAAATAAAGAAATAGACTCTTATTAAAACATTCACTTTTCATTTGCCTCATTTTCTCCATCAATGGTGTCAGCATCTCTGGCTACAAACAGGCAAAACTCCAATGCATGATCTGAACCAGATTAAAATGTAATAGAAAAAAATTTAACAAAATAAAAAAAAAATTCAATATAACAAAGACAATGTTAATGTGTGGTTTTCAAAGTCAAAATGCAGCCCACAGGGATATATTTCTATTTGAGTTTGATCCCATGATTCTGTTACCTTTCCAAACTGCAGAAAACTAAACCTTCTTATACAGTCTTATCTTTTTGCTAAGGTCCCAGATTAAGAAAAAGTGTATATAAGCTTTGATTCAAGACAGATTGGAAGACAATTGAGAGTGGACTATAATTATGCCAGTTAGGTCTACTTAAGCCATAAAAGCTTTCTAGAATGTTCTAGTTTCACTTGTATTATATGAGTATATAGGCCATATGTTGGATAGAATACTAGATTTAAAATCAGGTGTTTGCATTTGAATCTTGCTTCAGACAATTATTAATTGTGACCCTAGCCCTAGAAAGTCACTTTCAGGCCTGGTTCCCTCATCTGTGATATGAGGAAAAAATTAACACTTACTTCACAGTGTTGTTAATATCAAATAAAGTTAAAAACATGAAATACTTTGCAAAGCTTTAAAATACTATAGAAACATAACTAATAATTATTACTTTTGATAATTGTAACTTCTTATTTTATGTTTCTTCAATATTGGTAATCAAATGATCATAAAGCAAAATTATCCCTCTCATCTTTTAAAGTATCCCATGTTATCTTTAATTATGAAATGGTACACCCTGCTAGGATATAGCTAACTAACTAGATACCTAGATAGTAGATTGATAGTATTGTAAATATCTTAAAGTGATTAGAATGTAGGAATATGATTCAAAATCTCATGATGCTCTCTCCAAAGTATTAAAAAGATGTAATAAAACTGTTGATGATCTTTTTCATTGTTTTCAAATATTTTCCTTTGAGATATCATGAAGATAAATCCCTGAGTGCCTTTTAAATTGAAATGCCTCTATAATTGTTTTTTCAAAAGGTTTATTTGTATGTTTCTGCTGTTTTTCCTTACTTTGTACTTTTAAAGTATCATTCCACTTCTTCTTATAATACATATTATTTTGAATTGAGAGATCCTAAGGAGGCTTTCTCTCATTATTATTCATTGTTATCATTGAAAGAAAGGCTTCTTTGATGCTGGGGCTTGAATGATGAGTTAAGATATAACTAGATTGAGAATGGTGTGGGAAGTCAATTTGGTGTGTTTATACTAAACATAGAGAGAAAAATGAGTTAAAAAAACATCTTAAGGTTAAGAAATAAATAGAAAGAAAGTAATGAGTTTTGTTTGGAAGGGGAGACTAAAGGGCACAGAAAAGGTAGGTCATTTTAAATTATGGAGTACTTTGAAGACTAGGGGAGACCTTGGTAAGGCTCCTCAATGATGAGTTTCAGAGAAAATTAGCCATTAAGGATTAAATCTAAAAAAAAAAAAAAAAAAAAACACCTTGTTTAATTAGCATATTTTACCTAGTCCTACTACCATGACTTATTTCTTCCTTTGCCTACTTTTTTCTATAATATAAAAACTATTACGCACTAAATCAGTTAGGGTCGTCAATTCTGTAATCTCGCAATTTTATGGGATAAACAGATTTGGAGCATAGCAGAGTGGTTCACCATTCTTTATAACAATATTATTTTGGAATACAAAAGTCTGCATTCTTTACCTGACTTTACTATATATTTTGTGAAAATTACTTAACTTCATCACCTTCAAATTCTTCATTTAAGGCAGAAGAAGATTATTATGAGGATTTGCCATAATAATGTAAAAGTCCTAGTAATATGACATTACAGAGAGAAAAATCATTGTTCATTTTGTAGAATGTGTTTCTCCAAGAAAATGACAGATTCTGAGAATTTGGTTACAAGATTCATGCCATAGAACTTTTGTGTTGTTTGGGGGAAACTAACTGATGTTTATAACTTTGTTTTAATTTGAAAATGTATTTCAGATTCCAAAAAGCTGATTCACAAATAAACTTTTAAAAACATTTGTTCATAAATCAAGGGACTGCATATGGTTTTGTCCTTCATATGTTTTTAGTAACAGTATATTAAAATTTGACTCTGTATCTATACTGTAAATTTCTTATGAAGAGTATATTTTCTGTTAATTTTCCCCTGGCCATCTGGAGAGACTTGTGTTGATTTCAGCGATGGGAAAATTTAATCCTTGATAGGTTAAGTGAGTTTACCAAGATGATTCAAGTAGCAGAATTGGAATTCTAAGTTATGTCTTTAAACTCCATATTCAACATACTTTTAATTATAACACATCACTACTGCATTGATGAGATATGATGTAGTTAGTTTTGTATCTGATTAGTAAGGTCTGAAAAAAATTCATCTTTTGCAGTTCTTATTCATGTCTATGCATAAATCTTCTAGTAAGTGTGATCATAAAATAAACTGAGATGTGTATAATGCATAATCATTTTTAAATGATTTCTATCTAACAAAGATATTTAGTAATTCTTTATCAGTCTTAAGTCAGACAAAAAATAAGGAGACATATCTCCATCCATGTGGCATATGAAACTGTCATTGAAGATATACATATGGAAGGGAAAATTTTTATGGATGGTAAGGTTCTTCACAGGCTACTGTTTGTAGAGTCTTACAATGCCTTTTATTATATTTTAATTAGTATGGTTTTTTAAATTATATTTTATCACATACATTACCTTCTAGTCAATGAACTATATTGGCTCCCTACTGCTTTAAAGTCAAATATAAAATCTTCTGCTTGACTTCTAAACACCTTTACAATTTGATTCTTCTTACTTTTTCAGTCTTCTTATGCTTTCTTCCTCTTCCCTCATTTCCCATTCATATAACCAATAGAACCATGACACTGATCTCCTTGATTTTACTCAAGGTCATCTTCTGACTCCATACTTTTTTGCACTCATTGCCCCATGTCTGGGATGTTCTCTCCCAACATCTCTGTTTCCTGGTATACTACACAAACTAGCTTTCAAAAGTTCTTTCCCTTATACTATTTAAGAACTTTTCTCATCTTTTTAATATTTGATCATGAAAAAAAAATTGGCCTAAATTTGATTTTGTTTAATAGCTATAAAGATATGAGACAAAATTTATCTTTTACCAATTAACCAGACGTGTGAAAATATTGTGATAAGTATTCAATGAAGGCAAAAGGAAAAGAAGTTTTTTTTTTTTTTTAAGTATCAATTGTTGTATTGTCAGTTTTTCCTAAGACTAAGAAAACTTTCTATTGTCATAAGTAAAACTTTGAAAACTGTTAGATATTTCATGCTGAGTTTTGTGGTGATCTATATGATTTGTCATCTTTAAGAAGATTACTCCATAGTAATGATCATGAATTGAAATGAATTTTTTGAAAGTTAACTTTGCGGTATACACAATGCATGCTTTAAATGATAACTAATACTTTTTGAAGTATTAAACTTCTAAACAAATGACAAGGGAGAAAATCTAGGTTTAAAGAAAAAAATATTTAATGCAAATAATGTGTAAGCTAATTTTAAATTTTCTTTTCTAATACCTTTTACTGTGAAAAACATACTTCATTCATTTGTCTTTATTATATTGCTGTGGTTGAGGTAGTTTAATATTCCTACCTCCCACTAATCTTCCAGTTCAACAGAAGTAAACAATAGGTTTCATAAATTAAAAATACACTCTTCTGAACATGCTTCTAAAGATTAAAAAAAAAAAAACAAGGCTGTAAACATTTATGACTGAAACAAACTAGATTGTTCAAATACTGCCATGATGTATCATGTATATCAATATGGCACTGATATCAGTTAGAATGCAAACAAGGTTTTAAATGATGTGCCCCTTCATTTCAGCTGGAGAATCCGCTTTACACCATCTGCCTATCAGATGGTTAGGAACCAGGACTGCGTATTAATGCCACATGTTCGATTTTCCTCCTTCTTGTAATGGTTAGATTCATATTGCTAATAGCTGTGCATGAGCACTGTCGATGAAATTTGTGTGACGGTGGAGTGATGAGATATTTATAAAGCTGCCTGTCTCACTGAATAATCAGCAGGAAGAATGCCAGACATAAACAGCTTATCAATTTCAGACTATTAATGATAACTACCATTGAATGTAATGTACTTAGTATTTTGAATTTTTTTTTCCCAAACTTTCCACAAAATATTGTGGACCAATACATGCACTTGTTGCTGAAATGAATGTACCTCATAATTCTTATTGAAACCATTTGGCTTCCCCTTTAACTGTATGAAAGATAAATTTTAGTAGGAAGAAGAAATACATGAATATAATCATAGATAGATGATAGATAGATAGATAGATAGATAGATGATAGGCAAGTAGATGGGTAGATAGACAAATAGAGAGAGAGAGAATGAATGGATAGATTTTTCCATTTTTACTCCATTTTTATTGCTCTTTGTAAGTCATAATGAAAAACATGATATTTTGTATTTCTGTCAATTCTGAAAAACAAGATACCACTAATTGTCTCAAAATTTATGTATGCTGATCCTTCAAGCACTCTTTCTTCAGTTGTTTAAAGATAACTAGCATATTTATAGAATAATAGAATACAAAGTACTGAAGTTTTTTGTTCTATGTGGAAAAGGTAGCAATTAGATACTTTCATGAAAAAATTACATTAAGATTGGAGGCTTTCAAACTAATTTCTAGTATGTTTCTGTAGTATAAAAGAGATGATATAGACCCAGATTAGAGTTGAGCCCCTTAATAAGATCTTTTCAATAAAAGTGAATTTCACCCAGTATCAGACTTCAAGTTCTAAATGTATATCTGCAGAATTTTATTTTTGCATGGAACAAAATTTAAGTTTCATAGTATTGATACAAAAGAAAGTAGATGCATAATATTGAAGTTGAAAGGGATCTGATGTGTTTCTGATAAATAACATATTGTTGGATTCTCATTTTAAAATCTATCTTGCTATTAGCTTCTGTTTTATAGGTCAGTTCTATTCACATTCACAGTTATATTACTGTGTTTTCTTCTATCTTATTTTCTTCATTTATCCATTTTTTCTCTTTTCATCCTTTCCTTCCTCATCTGTTTTACTTCTGACTGCCTCCTTTAATCTATCTTCCCTCTTATCATCACCTTTCTATTTTTCTTAACTAATTCTTCCTTTATTAACATGTGAACCAGAAATGTTTTTGGGTAACATTTATCAGTCAACACTAGCTATACCTAGTGCCAGCAAAGAGTCTCCTACAATCTCTTTCTGACCAGGTTACTGACCCCCTTAACATATGCTGGGCTGAGAGCTTTTGAAGCTATATTTTGTACATTGCAGCCTCCTCCAAGGCCCACTCCTGGTGTGGGTATTTTAACCTGGGCCCTATATAAGTGTCCATACCTCTCCTACAGATCTCCCGAGTAATTTTAGGCTGGGAAAATGCCTCGGTTTGATCTTTTGTTGGCTCTGTCACTCCAAAAAAATGACTTGAGATATAATTTCAAAGTTGTTGGGAGGGAAAATTTAGAGAGTTTGGTAGGTTGTTGCTGCTAATATACCATTGTGCCTACCAGGTGAACCATGCACTTCTAATCTGAACAATGAAATTATGCCCATTTTTTGTGTGCTGCCACTTTTATAGCACACTGAACAATTTAGCATGTAGTTAGCTCAATGCAATAATTCCTAAAAGTCTCAGTAGTAATGATACTTTGAAGTTCTTTATAGAGCTGAAATAGCTGAGATTTCTAATACCAAATTTGTGATAGGTTTCACATTTTATGAAACAGAAAAAAATGTATATAAAAATTAAAAAGCAAAATTTGGTGGATTGAGTAAAATGAAAGCAGGATTTTAATAATTTACATTTAAAATCAAGCCAGAAAGTTTGAGCTTTGTATATATGCATATCTTTTAATTTGTGTAGAAATTGCCTTTCCTATTCCATAGATCTAAAATGGAATCTGAATATTTTTTTTCTGATTCAAAGGCAGCTTATATCCAAAAAGCAGCATAACTTTGAATGTTTCTTGTAAAAATCTATTCAATCTTTTCAAAAGTATTAATTATAGTTTTTTAGTCATTTGTTTTTTTTTTTTTTTAAAGGAAAGAACTATAGATGGTTGCATTGTATAATAAATACAGGATGCTAATCTCAGTTCAAAGGTACACTGTCCCTTTACAATGACCCAATTTAGCTTCTATAAATATGTAATATATGACTTTATATCCTTCCTCTGATCTAAAAATACCATTGCAGAACTTCTGTGTTAAATTAAATATTTTATAAACCAGTGTTTTATCATGGCAAATGTGTTTTTAGAAATAGACTTCTGAAGTTTGTACTGTACCACTTAAAGAATTTAGTATCTGCTACTTTTACTGAGATTAAGTTATGTTATTCACCACAGTTCAGATCAAGATTATTTTTGGTTCAGCAGAGAAAGATATAATATTAGGTCCTTTAAGAAAATGAAATCACTTTTAGCTAAGTAAAATAGAAAATAAATGTTAATTTCTCCTTAAGATAAGGACCATTCATTCATTCAACAGTTTTATGCCAGTTTCTTTAAATGCAGAAGTTTAATGTGAACATCATAATTAGCTACTATTCTACAGATTGCTAAACCACGGAAACAAATTGTATACTCCTTGAGGGGGAGTCTGTGTGTTACTTTATATTTATCTATCTAGCACCATGTCTCATGCATAGTAAACGCACTGTGATTTTAGTTGCCTTGAATGATTTTTTTTGTTTCCATTTTTTTTTGCAAGAAGAAATAATATAAATGAAAAAAAAATAAAATAAAAAGTACTTGTTTTGAAAATTGAGAAATAGGGCAGCTAGGTTGTACAGTGGCTAGAGCACCAACCCTGAAGTCATGAGGACTTGAGTTTAAACCTGTTCTCAGACACTTAACACTTCCTAACTATGTGACCCTGGGCAAGTCACTTAACCCCAATTGCCTCAGCAAAAATAAATAATTAAATAAGAAATTAACTCCAGAGAAGTTTCATAACTTTCCCAGTTATGAACCACATAGATAGTTGATTACAAAATTGGTTAGAGCTGGATTCTCATGACTTTCAGGCTATTGTTTTCCACTTGAGGTTACAGAGCCACCATTTACTTTTTCCTTTATTTTCCTGAATTTATCTAGTAATTTGTCATACAATATATCGTCTCACATCCTAATGCTTTTCAAATTGATTACTTTTCCAGTCACATGGATACCACCTTAATTCAGATCTCTCAATTCTCATTGCACTAGTTTAAAAGTAGTATTTCTGACTTCCTCACCTCTACACATGTCTCTCTCCATTTCTTCCTTCACATAGTTAGCTAAATAATTTTCTTAATGGTCACCATATATCATTTACTAACATAGAACCATTAATTTCTTCCTCTTTTCTGAAATTAAGATAAAAATTCCTTAGTCTGGTATTTCAGATCATCTACATTCTAGCTTTCACATAACTTCTTAGCCATTTAAAAAAATGTATTTATTTTACTTTTAATTTTGGAATAAAACAAGCATTGCCATTACATAATATTATAGTAATAATAATGAAAAGATAATTGCATATGAAATGGCAAACCTTTTATGTATAACTTGCTATTCTTTTAAATTTACAATAAACTCATCAGGTAAATTTATTATTTTCCCCTTTCTTTTTTTCCTGCCTCCCTGCCTTCTCTAGAGATAGCATTAGAAATAAATATATGCTTGTATTTATTATATAAATATGTATTATAAATACGTGCCTATCTATTGTATACTGCATGTAAAATCATTCTATCATTATTCTTCTGATATCAATTTTTCTCTGGATGCAGATAGCATCTTCTTTTATGTCTTCATATGTTAATTCAGGTATTTATAATAGTCAGAATGGCTTACTCAAAGTTTTTTTATAAAATTTTGCTATTACTGTACATAAAATTCTCTTGGCACAATTCATTTTGCTCTTCATTATTTCATTCCAGCCAGTAGCAATAATATTTCATATTTTCATAAAACATTTTGCAAAGTATTTTTTAAAACATCAACTCTGTGAATAAGATAGGACACATTAATTCATTTTTACAGATGAGGAAACTGAGACTCTAGAAATAGAGTTAAGTGACTCTTTGAAGATCACTAGGGGTAGTTGGACTTAAATGCAAACTTCCTTAAATGAGGTCCTGCACTCAGTCCACTAAACTCTATTGTTTTTATTCATCAATATTATATGGCCTTTATGAATTCAACCAGACTAATTGTCTTTACTCCTTCCTATTTATATATCCTTGCCTTTCTACAAATCTCAATTCAGGTTCCACCTTTTACATGCAACCTTTTCAAGCTGACTTATCAAATTGAAAATATTTTCTCCTTCCAATTTTCTTTGAGGTTTTGCCTGGATTTCTTCTTTGGCCTGAATATCCTCTACATTGCATGATACTTTCGTTTGTTCATGTGATAATCTCCTTGAGACTATTAAGTTTGAAAGCAAAAATGGTGTCATTTAAAAATCTTTTTGTCTCTGTTCCAATGCAGTACTTTATGCATGTATAGGTATTTGATTAATGTTTACTAAGTTGATTTACTTTTCACATAGTTATACTAATGATCAATTCACTTCAATCCAATTTAACATGCATTTATTAAGTGTCGATTATGTTCAAGGTAATGGATTGAGTTTGGGGAATACAGAAATTAAGGGAACTTAAATATTGTCTCTAAAGGAAATTAAAGTCTATTGTAGGAGAAATATATATACACTGCAATAATTATTTTATGTTTATTATTATGTGCAAAAGAACAAGCAAACAGGTGAGTTTTGAGATAAGGGAGGAGACCTTGTTTGGAATAGAAAAAAGCACCATAAAGAAGGTAGCATCTGCTTTGACCCTTTAAAGATTTTTAAATACAGATGTGGAGTAAAGACTATATGGAATGTTATGAGGGCAGAATAGCATCAAAGAAAAGTGAATAGCTTAGTTTTACTAGTGCATAGCATAAGAAATAAAGTTAGAAAGCCATGATAGAGAAAGATTTTAAAGTATCTTGAAAGCCTACTTCAAGAATTTTTATTGTATTTGGCAAACAATGGAAATTCTCTAAAGATTTTTGAATGGGGGAGAAGGGGATGATGTTATGTGATCAGAATAATTCTTTAAAAAGATTACTCTGGCATTATTGGGAAAGAGTAAAAAGAAAGATAAGGAAAGACAAGAATCAATCAAAAGGAGGTTATAATAAAGCAGAGACAATGATAGTTTTAACTACAGTTAGTGCAATAAGAGTAGAAAGGAAGAAGCAAATGCAAAAGTTACTTCAGATTTGATAATTAATTAGGTGTAATGAATGAGGAGTATTGAGAAGTAAAAGACTAGGATCATAGGTATAACATAAAAAAAGAGGCAATAGGAATCATCTAGTCTGATTTGCATATTTTAGAGGAGGGAAATGAGGCACAGAGAGATTAAATGATTTGTCCAAGGTTTACATAAGATGTAGAAGAAAGATCTGAATCCATGTTATCCAATTTTAATACAACACTCTACTTTACTATGCAAAAATGATAGTTTTAACATATCAAGACTGTGAGCCTGGGAATCTGGGAGAACCGAGGCCATCAATTAAAAATAAAATCATTTGGAAAAAGATGCAAGCTAACAGGGGAAGATGATGAGATTAGATTTGGACTTGCCAGACCAATTACTATTTTCTATCAAATAAATTTTATGGAAGTGAATGTTGTTAATAGAGGAAATAGAGTGAGGAAGAAAGATTAGTAAAAAGGAATGGAGTTAAATTTCTAAAATCTGAATTTGAGTCCTGACTTAAGGAATACTTGCCATGTGATCCCAGAAAAGTCATTTTTACCTTTGTATGATTCAGTTTCCTCTCTGTAAGATGAAAAAAAAAATACTACTATTCACCCATAATTATTTTAAGGAAAATATTTTGTAAGTTTTTAAGAACTGCATAAACATTTCTTTTGCTGATTCCAAGTTCTTAAACTGATTTGGCTGGATAGTTTCTGAAAGGTATGATTAGTTCTAATTATGGTGGAGTATATAAAAAAAAAAGTAACCCAGTGGGAATAAAAATTATCAGAAAGAGAAATTACTAGAGGAATATAAAAAGGAGAAATGGACATCCAAAAATAAACAAATTAAAAACAAAGATATAGACACAAATCTGAACACAACCTGAATTCTAATATTATCATAGACTTAAATAGGAGAAACTTATCTTACAATTCATTTTTCTTACCTCCTTATTTTTATTAGAGAATTTGTAAGTCAAAAGAAAACACATGATTTAATCTGGATCATAAAAATAGGAAGTGTCAAAACTACGCTTAAAAACGATTTACCCAGTGATTGATATCCTATCCAAAGTGCATAATCCAATTTAATGCAGTAAGTATTTATTATGAGTTTCAGTTTGACATATATATGTATATATATGTCACATACTATTCTAGCTGCTGGAGATTAAAAGACAAAAAAAGAAAACTCCCTGCCCTCAAGGATTCTATGCTCTAAGACTAGATTTGCTAATTGCTTAACTTGCTGTAATATACTATGAAATTGTATACAACGTAGAATTGATATGCCCTGAATTGAATTAGGGTAGGATTGGTTGATGTTTTTTCCAATATGAAAATTAACATTCACAATAAAAAGGCCCTTAAATTTGAACTCATACAAGAGGAATGATACATTAATTTACATTATGTTTCACTTCTGTTTTAACTAGGTCTGACAGCAGCAGCAGCGGCGGCTGCTGCAGCTACCAATGCTGCCATAGCAGAAGCAATGAAGGTGAAAAAAATCAAATTAGAAGCTATGACCAACTATCATGCCAGTAATAACCAGCATGGAGCAGATTCAGAGAATGGGGATCTGAATTCAAGTGTTGGTAAGTGGTAGGGAAAAATAGGTTTGAGTCAAATACTTTGTTTCTAGTTATAACTACTTTATTTATTTATTTTATCCTGAAACAAAATATCTGTCATTCCCTGGAAAACATTTATTCTTTAAGCTTGAAAAATTCTTGGCACGTTTTAAAGGTAACATGTTTCTGTAGCAACAAGTATTTTAAGAGAATACTAAGCATAATGGTTTTTAATCATATGATTTCTTTTCTTTTGCAGTTTACAGGGCTAGGCACAAGTTAATATTTTTTCAGGAAAGAATTTTGATTGTTCAGAGTTCATTTTTCAAAGTACAAGTAGAGTGACAGATGAATATATCAAAGAAAAATTTAACCTTGTTTCTCAATGTACTGAATATTGACTTTTGGTAATTCACTGCAGTACAGATAGTTGAGAGAACAACATTGTACTCTTTCGTATGTGCCCCATAAGAAAAACTCATCTTGGTGACAAATTATTGGCCTTATATAAACAGTGCTGATTTCTCTTTTCTCTACCATCTTTCTGCTCCCTTTTTGTTGCTGATGTTAAGGGACTAAAAAGAATGAATGGAAGACTAAGTCAAAAGTATGCAACAGTAACTGTTTCAGTTCATGAAATATTTATTTACCTTTTGTTTTTGAGGAGGGTTGAGAGGGTTTGAGGAAGGTTATTTTTTAGATGGGGCCCTACTTTGCTTTGTTAAAATGAACTTCAAAGCTGGGCTAACTTTTCTATTGATGACATCTTGAAATCAGTGTTGGTGGAGTAGAATATTATTTTTCTGTCATTGTATCTTTCCAATTCCTTTTATCATGTTGAAACAGTGCTAATAAAATAATTTAACAAGAGAAATGTAGAGACTGAAAGATAGACTCAAATACTATATTCAACTGATATGCTTATAGAAATGAAATAGCTCATGACAGTTCAATTAAATTCTCTTTTTCATATGCTATAACCCTTTTATAGATTATTTTTAAAGATAACCAGATGCTGCCTACTTTCAGTCCTTTAAAATATAGTTCTGGGCTTATGAATATATATACAGTGCATTGTAGAAATAAATACTCGTGCAATTTTTCCCCTTAAAACATTTGTCATATACCAAACTATCACTAGTGTGGCAAGTAATTTTTAATGAACATATATACAATGAAAACCCAGCAGCTGTAGTAATGTTAAAGCCAGCTTTCAAAGTGATTAGGAAAAAAAAAAAAACATAACTATATTGCCATCATTGGATTCAATCAAAACAAACAGACACAGAAAGTGATTGGTTTTATTTGGACAAAATTTAAAGGCAAAGATTCGTGGAGATGTTCCTGATAATTGAAGGAAAATATTTTTATTTTCATATGAGATTCTTAGTAGAAAGATAGAGGGAGAGGAGATTGTCTAACCATAAATTTTATATGCAAATTCATATTTTATAAACATTTTAAAAATAAATAAAAATGTTAAACTTAGAATTCCACATTTTTAGAACTAGTAAATATAAATGTAGGTTTTAGATTTATGTCATTAAATGCAATTGTTTTGAATTAATGATTCATAATCTAAAGATTATTTTTTCCTAACCAACCAAGACTAGTCTTTAAAAGATATAGAGAAACACAAGAGCCAATAAAAGTGTTATATATAAGCACTCTTGGAGGAAGGAGTGAGAGGTAGATGTAGACTCTTTTGACAATTAAAAAACAGAATTTCATTAAACACAACTCTTAAATCTTCAATGGAATTTGCCTAAGCAGCAGAGCAGGTGTAGTTTGGGGAGGAGAATATGTACAGGATCTGAATAAGTTTGCGTTTTGAGGAATATCAATGGATGGGCTCTAAAATTTGGGAGGAGACAGTAGATATGGCTCCTAATAGGGAGTTGACTGTAATAATATTAATTTTAAATTTTGATGCCCTATTAAAGCACTATAAATTTGGTTTGTTGACCAAATTCTATTGAGGTAGTATATGAAACTTCTCTCTTTCCTTTTGGGAATAATCAAAACCAGCATGAATCACAACCAGGTGAATACATGGTTAACGATCTAGTGTTGCTGAATAATGCCTAACTTATGAAACTTTTAGCATAGCTACTTTTCTTAGGCTATATGTGATCTATATTAATAGGAGACATGAATTTAAATATTAATTTGTGGAGGTGTTGAGTAGATGGGGCAATGATTATGATCATCATCATTATCAATATTTATGGAATAAACTGAGATTAGCATGAAATGTAGGAAATCAAATATACAGATATTACTTTCTTTGATTATAGTAATCCTATAATCCTTTGGTTTCCTGATCTCTGAATAATTAGTGATTTGCTATTTTTTAATAGTGTAAATTACTTCATTTTTTTTTAAATTGTCATGAATTGTGGTATAATGAATACTCAACAGTTTGCTTAGTAAGAGAAATTTTAAGATTCATATATGTGGAGTGTTAAAGGCCAGTATCTATGGACAATTTCCAAACTTGTCTAAATCTGAACTGTCTATGATTCATGAACTCATGAATTCAAAGATTGCTAAAACTAAAACTTGGTAGTTGACTGAAGAATCCATGGAAGGCTATGCTGTCAAGGTAACCACATAAACCTGATATTCCAAATATGTATATGTGGGGCGGGGGGGAAGGGGAAGTGGAGGGGCTCTCTAGATAGATCATTCAAAGACTGCCACTTAATACAAAAACTTTCTGATTATTTGACTATTATTTCCTCTTCTACCAGCAATACTTTACATTTTGATTTTTTAGATCATTATTTTTTACTTTATCAGTCATTTTTAAAATAGTTTGTTTTTAAATTGGTAAAAGTATAGAGTAGTAGATAGATGCCTTTTCTTAAAATCAGGAATGCTTAAGTTCAAATTGTACCTCTGATCCATTCCAGCTTACTATCTATGGACAATGCACATTTACTACCAATGGGCAACATAACATTTCAGTGGCTCAAGCAACTCTGTAGAAAAAAAAAATCCCTGAAATGTTGCATTCTTCATGAGTTGAGAGATTCCATAGCAAAGAGTAATACATACTGATGGACTTTACAGGTATTCAAAAAGAGAAAGGTCTCAAGAGAATTAAGGATTCATATTAACATCATTCATATGCCTAAAGATATAATGTTTACATATGAATCATTAACATGCACAAATATATACATATGTGCATATGTGTATATATATTCTTCAAAATAGAGACTGAACCTTTTGATTTCATTGGTTTAGAGAATTCCTAAATAAGAAAATTCTCCCTAATTCTATAGATCAATATTTTCTTTTCAGTTTGTAGTTCTAGAAAGTTGATTAGGACACTGAGAGATGAAGTGACTCAAAGTCACAAAGCCAGTAAATATCAAAGATAGAAGTTGAATTAAGATCTTCATGAATCTGAGATCAGGTCTCCATCTCACCACATCACAGTTACCCCACCCCTGCCCTTTCCATTCAATAGCGTGTGTGTGTGTGTGAGTGTGTGTGTGTGTGTATGTAGTGTGTGTGTGTGTGTGTGTGTGTAGTGTGTGTGTGTGTGTGTGTGTATCCAGCATGCATATCTTTATGTATACATATTACACACTATTCCAAGGAAAGACAAAACATTAACCTTTAGTAGTAGTGATAATTTTAAAAAATTCCATCGAGTTTAAAAATGTTATGATTTTATAATCCTTTATAGTAAATTCTATAGTGCTTTTTAACACGAACATCTTCCCTATTATCCTCATTCAAGTGACCCATCTCTGAGAGTTTGTTATCTCCCTCCAAAGATTTCTAAAATCTGCCAAAAGCTCATTCCTTCTACTGGATTATTATAAATAGATCAATAAGTATTTATCATGTTATGTGATAAATTATATCAGGTGCTAGAGATATAAACATAAAAATGAAACATTTTCTACCCTCAAGTAGCTTGTATTATATTGGGACATGCAATATGTACATTAATATGAATATACAGAATTCATATCAGAGAAACTATAAGGTAGTTTTGAAAGACAGGATATTTAGGAGGTAGGGAAAGATATGTGGCACAAATCATACACCTCATCTGGGGTCTTTGTATTTGCTTTAGAGATTAAGTTTCATAAGAAATAGATCTTATTTATTTTAATCACTTTTAATTATAGATAAACTGGAATTGTTTGAAACCTGATGCTTAAAAATTAGACAGGTAAAATAGTTGAAGGAAACCTGACCCTTATGGGTAATTATTTTATATCCTTAATTTTAAAAGATAACCTTGAGCTTACATCTTCACAATGGAATGAACATTTTACAAAAAAGAAAGGACTCCTGGTTGGATCAAAGTGAGGCATTAGCACACTGAATAAAATATATGGCCATGAAGCTTTTCTCCCCCATCCACAATCAATTGGATTCTTTTAGTTTAATATTTACTTGCTAAGATGAGATGCTAGTCTGCATGGTGATAAACAGTCTGCTACTGGCATCTGAAGGTGACCTGTCAGTTCATATGGACAAATCTCCTGCTTACTGAAATGTACAAAATAAATCATTAAAGCAGGCAGGTGCTCATTCCCAGATTTAAATCACCATAGATTTATGATTTGAATTAATGCTTCATTTGGTCATAGAAATAGATGCTGAGACAAATGATATGCACTGTTTGGGGCTTCCATACTGTAGCCATCCTAATATTGATTACTGAGATGTCTTTGCAATCTCTTGTTTATATCAAGTACTATCTTGTGACAGGTTGGCTGATATGAGCTACATTGCAGATAAGAAGGAAAAATGTCCTGGATTCTTTTTAGTGGCAACACTACCCATAACATGTGGCTAGACAAATTACTTTTTTTTTTTTGTTTTAAAAACTAATCTGCATTAGTCAAGTTTTGAAATTGTTCTGCTCCTCAATCTTTGGACTTCAAAATGCAAGACTTAAAAAAAAGAATGTACCTTTGGATCAAATTTGATGTTGCTCAAGACAGCTTATAACTGTTTTGTAAGTGTATGTTTCTGCATGTAACATTTATGTACATTTAGGAGTTATGCATGTAATAATGACACTGATTTATAATTATTTTAATGTAAATAGAAGAAAATTAAATTTTACTTCTAATTTCAAATATATCAATTTATTGCTATATTGAACATCTCTTAAATAGTTGTGTCATTGTTTAAATATTTGTTGGAGCTAATATCTCATTCTAATAACCAATGACACTCAAGGAAAAAGATCCCAAAAGATAAATATGTGAAAAATACAAATTCCTCCAAGTACAATGTTTTGTGGGCTATAATTTACCAAAGAAGCAGGAAAAGACTACATTTTTACTTCCCTTAACATTTTATATAATGAAAAACACTATGTACACAGTTTAAAGAATACTCTAAGGATTCAAGAGGACCTTTGCCACTAGCTAAAATCTGACTCATAGAACTGGTAAACAGCTATCAACAATAGTAAATTGCTTGCTTTGTAGGAAATGAGTTCATATCTATTCAAAATGTGATCTCAAAACAGATGTCCCAAGAAAATCTCATTGTTTAAACTATAGCCATAACCTCCAAACTGCTGTTATTTCTTCAAGGAAGTGAAACAATCTTAAAAACTGGTGTTTTCTCTTTCTGAATACTTCAGATACACAGAGTTCTATGAACAAATATAGACTTAGTTGAAAGTTCAGGAACTCAAATTGTCTAATGATTCCTTGGCATGTACAAAAAACCAGCAACAGTTAAATTGACACCTGAATTCCAGTACTGAAAAAAAAAACAAAAAAAACCTATAATTAGTTAACAATTGTCCTACTTAATATTACTCCCCTTGGTCCAATTTTCCCCTCTCCCACTCATCCCCAGACCTTCCAAGTTAAATAGTTGGAAGGTAAAATTGTCTTCCTCAGCTGACCTTCTCCCTACCTCTCTTCACCTATTTCTGCTGTAATAGAATGTTACAAACCAAAGCCATTTCCTTTCTATAAACACACGTGTCTCTTTGGAAGGAAAGAATTACTTTTATGGTTTGAGGAAAAAGTCTTGGAGACCTTGAGAAAGCAAATAAAAGGAAGCTAAGAATGCAGGCCACTGAGCTCAGCTCTGCATTTGCACATCGGATCCTCTGCCTTGGCAATGTTAATGAACCTCAAATCCTCCCTATAATTAGATGAGGGAATTGCTTATATTTTCAAACAGATGATGCTGCTATAATGAAACGATTGACAGGGAATTTAAGAGTGTCTACAGTAGTCATTTGGTTTCTGTTTAAAAAAAAAGTTTAAAAAGAAGATTGGCTTTAGACACAGGTCCTGGGAGAGGTAGTAATTTACATAGCATGCTATGACAGGTGTCTTTGTGTAGTAAGGAAATAAAATGGAAGAAGAGAGAAATGATGGGCAGGTATAGCAATTTTTTGGGGAGGGGTGTCCTATGCTTATTCTGCTTAGGTTCTTTAAAAGGGGCCGAGACTCAAGAGATGGATCCGGATTGAGTGCACAGCTGTAACTGCTGATGAGCTAATTGCTCCTTATCTCTCAGCCCCATTCATCTTCATTTTTTACCAATTACTGAGAATTATCTGTGTTCTCAGTTGGATATGAGAGTTAATCCTTTTTGGTTAAGCTGGCAGTACTGTGAGCAGATTCCAAATCGTAGGGTGAAAAAGCCAGAGCAAGCTTGCTCTAAAAATGTCTCCAGTTCAATTACAGTATCACTGATTCATAAGAAATTTGCTATTGTTTAACAGATTACACACAGAAAAGTTTTTTTAAAAGAACTTTGTACATATTTTTAGAGCACCTAAAATTGATTTTTACTGTTTCTTTTCCTCCCCTGTGATTAAATCCTGTCTTTAATAACATAGAAATTATTAATACAAAAATGCAGAAAGGCCACTGAGTTTGTCCAAATATCATTCAACAGTTTTAATGAAAAAAAAAATTCAGAAATTATGAGTTATTTTAAGATATAATCATAATTTGTTAATTCTTTAGACTCTGGTTACATAAACCTTCAGGAAAG